>NC_091477.1:30241158-30541158 GCF_036971445.1 Narcine bancroftii | reverse complement strand
GTTCAGGAAAGTTTTCTAAATCAATATACAGAGAAACCAACTAGAGAGAGTGCAGCACTGAATCTCCTATTAAGGACCAAGACAGGACAGGTGACAGAAGTTTTTGCAGGGGAACATTTTGAATCCAGTGATCATGATGCCATTAGTTTCCAGTTAATTATAAAGTAGGTCTGAGACTCAGGTTGAGATTCTAAATTGGAGAAAAGCCAATTTTGAGGAAATGAGAAATGATCTAGAATGCGTAGATTGGCTAAGTTGTTTGAGATAAGTGGAAGACCTTCAATGGTGAAACTTTGAGAGTACAGAGTTTATATCCTCCTATCAGGATTAAAGGCAAAGTTGGCAGGCATAGGAACCTTGGATTTTGAGGGATATTAGGGATCTGGTTTGGAAGAAAAGAGAGGTGTCTAACAGGTTTCGGCAACATGGAGCAAATGCGGTATTTGATGAATCTACAAAAAGGAAGAAAAACCTCAAGAAAGAAGTCAGGGAAGCTAAAAAAAAGACACGAGGTTGCTTTGGCAGACAATGTGAAGGAAAATTCTAAGGGTTTATATTGGTATATTAAGAGTAAAAGAGTAGTAAGGGACAAAATTAGTCCCCTGGAAGATCAGAGTGGTTGACTTTGTATGAAGCCAAAAGAGAAGGGGGATATCATAATTTTTGTTCCCATCAGTATTCATTCAGGAAATGGGCAGAGTCATGGGAAGTTAGGGAAACAAGCAGTGATGTAATGGAACCTATATAGATTAAAGAGGAGGAAGTGCTTGCTGTCTTAAAGCAAATAAAGGTGGATAATTCCCCAGGGCCTAACAAGATATTCCTTTAGACCTTTAGCGAAGCCAGTGTAGAAATTGCAAGGGCTGTGGCAGAAATATTTAAATGTTCTTAGCCACAAGTGTGCTGCCAGAGGATTTGGAGGGTAGCTCATGCTGTTACATTGTTTAAAAAAGGCTCCAAAAGTAAACCTGGGAGTTATAGGCCGGTGAGCCTGACATCAGTGGCAGGTGAATTATTGGAAGGTGTTCTAAGAGATCGGATATACAATTATTTGGATAATCAGAAACTGATTAGGGATAGTCAACATGGCTTTGTGGGTGGTGGGTCGTATTTAACCAATCTTATAGAGTTTGTCTAGGTTACTAGAAAAGTTGATGAAGGAAAGGCATAGATGTGGTCTTCAAGGACTTTTGTAGGATCTTTGACAAGGACATGTATGGAAGGTTAGTCAGAAGGGTTCAAATACAAGGTATTCATGGTGAAGTAATGAAGTGGATTCGCAATGGCTGGTTGGGAGGAGCCAAAGAGTAGTTAGTGGTGGAAGATTGCTTCTAAAACTGGAAGCCAATGATTAGTCGTATACCTCAGGGATTGGTGCTGGACCATTGTTGTTGGTCATCTACATTATTGATCCAGATGATAATGTGGTAAATTGGATCATCAAGTCTGCAGATGATACTACGATGGAGGCATTGTGGACAGCAAAGGTTTTCAAAGTTTGCAGAGAGATCTGAACCAGATGGAAAAATGGCAGATAGAATTTAATGCAGACAAGTGTGATGTGTTGCATTTTGGAAGGACAAACCAAGAAAGGACATGCACAGTAAATGATAGGGCACTAAAGAGAGTGGTAGAATAAGGGATCTGGGATTAAAGATACCTAATTCCCTGAAAGTGGCATTACAGGTGAATAGGGGGGTAAAGAGAGCTTTTGGCATATTGGCCTTCATAAATCAAAGTATTGAGTACAGGAGTTGGGATGCTATGTTAAAGTTGTATTAGACATTGGTGAGGCCAAATTTAGAGTATTGTGCACAGTTCTGGCCACATGAAAGATATCAATAAGATAGAAAGAGTGCAGAGAAGATTTACTAGGGTGTTGCCGAGATTTTAGGAACTGAGTTACAAGGAAAGGTTAAACAGGTTAGGACTTTATTCCCTGGAGCAAATATGAGGGGAAGAGACAGAGTGAATAAATGTAGATAGGCTTTTTTCTCTCCCCACTGAGGGGAGGTGAGATACACGAGGTAAAACTTCATAAAGAGAGTGGTGGGAGTGTGGAACAAGCTGCCAGCTGAGGTGGTGAATATGGGCTCAATTTTAATATTTAAGAAGAATTTGTACAGGTGCATGGATATGAGAGTTACACAGGATTATGGATTGGATGCAGATTACTGGGACTAGGCAAAAAAATGGTTCAGCACAGACTAGAAGTGCTGAATGGGTTTGATTTGTGCTCCAATGCTCACATCACAGTAATAGAAACTCTTTTGCATTCTACTATTATATTATGGCTCCACTGAGTTCAGTAGAATGGAATCAATAAAGTCACAAACAGTTTGCATGGAATATTATTTTGATAGGGCAGCATAGTTGGCGTAGCCAGCGATCGGGACAGGGGTTCAAATTCGACTTTGTACGTTCTCCCCATGTCTGCATGGGTTTTCCCCAGGGGCTCCTCCTGCTGTTCAAAACATACTGGAGATGTAGGTTAATTGGGTACAAATTGGGAGGCATGGACTTGAGGACTGAAATGACCTATTACCATGCTATATGTCTAAATGTAAAATATGATTTAAATGTTTAGCAGATGTGAGAAAGAATGCACTTCTACTCCTCTACCTTTAGCCTGAGCCAAAAATATAATATCCTTGATAATGACTCTGTTTCCTCCCATCAGAATGAAGTGGAGTATCTACAACCCCTATGATGCTGGATCCAATCTCATCTCCATCAGAATAATTGTTTGTTTCTACCTACCACATTTGCCACAAACTGACTCTACTATGGTTTTTACATAGCCCCTGTGTAACAGGAATTTTTTCCAAAATTCCCACAATGCAGGCTATGTAAAAAGTTTGGAACAGAAGTAAATGACTCATTCCCGTTCTGAATTTTTTTCCTGAGGCAGCCCTAGACAATTTTGCAGACTGCCTACTTTCTAAACTGAACTGCAAGCAGTCCACAACAATAAGCTAGGTGACTGGGATGACATGTCAATGTCAACTGACATCCAGCCTTCAAAATGACTACGACTCAGGTATGTAGTGTAAACGTCCTTCCTGTGTGAATGGCCACTCCAGAAGATAAGTGTGAAAATGATCACTATAAAGTACTCCAAATCTCTGCCAGACCACCTTCCTTCATTAGCAATAGGCTGTTTAGAATCCCTGCTCTTTGTTTACTTATCTCCCACAATACCAAATCCATCGTTATCAAACTCCACTGGGCTCTCTGGCAAACAATGAGAAGCTGGAGCTCAGGGGTCAGGCAGCATCGATGTGTACAAATGGTCTGACAATGTTTTGGGTCAGGGCCCTTCACTGAGACTGTTTTTCTGGGCTCTCTGTTCATTGTTCCACAAACCTAAAAGTTGTAGACCATTTAAAGTTCTCGTGTTTAAACTACTGCATAACCCTATTTTTGTAGGCCGCTGTAACTGGAGTTTTACTGAAACAATGCTTTAACCCCAGTTCTGTGCCTTTGGAATTTTCTGCTTTTTACTCTCTATCCCTTCTTCAAATTAATCCTATTGACCACATTTTTGACCAGTCTTCCCAATAGTTCCCTCTTTGGTTTGTTATCCGTGCTTTATGAAAAGGTCTCAGACACTTCAATGTCTAAAGATTTGTATAAATAGTGTTGAACTAGAAATGAAGACTGTTCAGTTTGCATCTTCTACCGCTCTTCCATCAATTAGTTCCTCACACTATCAAAGACAAAAATAAAGCATAAAAGCCAATTAACATTAGGTTTCTAACATCCCAAGTTTGTCTTTTTCCAATATTCTCAACAGGTACATAATAAGTATGAAAATGCTTAGATCACAGGGGATGCCTTGTATTTAATAATGCTGAAGGGATTTGGGGAAAATTGGAAGTGTATATTTGCATGAAACATCTGTGAAATGAGAAATGACTTTGAATACTACCAGTTAATTAATGCAGTCAGTCGCTACAACTAGGTCTAAAACTGCTAAAAAAAGATCAATTCTCAACAGCTCAATAGACCACAGTGGCAAAGACACACATGTCGAAATCTGAACCTGTTGCAGATGGTCAAACTTCAAAGAATTAAACATAAATCTCTGAATAGAGAGCAGCAGCCCTACTTACAGAAGAGGTACATGAAATCAAACAAATGTGGCAGGTCAGTTGCTGTTTTAATATTGGTAATATTGGTAATGAAAAAAAAATCAATGGGGCAGATTTTCTGTTGTCCTAAAATCAGTGACTGTCCCTTGAGTTCATTCTGTCCCAGGCTTTCATTGGGAACCCAGCTCAGACAACCTCCATAGGCTTAGGTCAATCGAACATGGTTCCACAGCGGTTCAGAAGTGAGAATGTTTATTCTAAAGATGCAGCTGGAGGGGAGGAGAGACAGATCAACTAAATTGATAGCTGGTTGGTTAAAATCTGCTCTGGGGAATTTAGCAGGTCAAGCAGCATCTATGTAGGGAAAGATATTGCCAACGTTAACGGGTCTCAACTTGAAACACTGATATTTCCTTTCCCTCCACAGATGCTGCCTGACCTGTTGAGTTCATGCAGCAGATTGCTTTTTGCTACAGATTTCAGCATCTGTAACCTCATGTCTCCAGCTATCCAGTTAATTGTTTTGAAGATGAGAACAACTTACATATAACCATATAACAATTACAGCACAGAAACAGCCCAGTTCAGCCCTTTGAGCCCATGCCAAACACCTTCTTCCACCTAGTCCCATTGACCAGCACCCAGCCCATAACCTTCCATACCTCTCTCATCCAACTTTTCCTTAAACATTAAAATCGAGCCCACATCTACCATTTTAGCCAAAAGTTTATTCCACACTCCCATCACCCTCTGAATGAAGAGATTCCCCCTCATATTTTCCCTAAACTTTTCCCCCTTTTCCCCCAAACTCAATGAAAAATGCCTATCCTCATTTATTCAATCTGTCCCCCTCATAATTTTAAATACCTTTATCATATCACCCCTCAATCTTTTACGCTCCAGGGAATAAAGTCCTAGCCTGTTTAACCTTTCCCTATAACTCAAACCCAGGCAACATTCTTGTAAATCTTCTCTTCACTCTCCCTATTTTGTTGATATTCTTCCTATAATTTGGCAACCAAAACTGCACACAGTATTCCAAATTTACAATGCCTTAACAATGCCTTATACAACTTCATCATGACATCCCAACTCCTGTACTCAATACTCTGATTTATGAAGGCCAACATACCAAAAGCTTTCTTCACCACCCTATCTACATGTAACTCCACTTTCAGGGAATTATGTACCACAATTCCTAAATCCCTTTGTCCTAATGCACTCCTTAATTGTCTACCATTTAACATGTATGAACTTTGCTGATTAGTCCTACCAAAATGCAGCACCTCACACTTACCAGCATTAAATTCCATCTGCCATCTTTCAGCCCACTCCACTAATTGGTCTATATCTCACTGTAAGCTTTGAAAACCTTCTTCACTGTCCACAACACCAACAATCTTAGTATCATCCGTATTCCTACTAATCCAATTTACGAGCCCATCATCCAGATCATTAATAGATATGACAAACCACAATGAACCCAGTACTCTGAGGCACTCCACTAGTCACATACATTCTCAAATTGAGTCATGCTGCTTTACATTTAGTAACAGTTACAAAGTATACATATTTCTGTTTAATATATAAACTGGAAAAGCTAATTCTCTGAAGTTGCTGGATTTCAAATTTTCCTGGTTGTATCAGAACTGACCAGTTTTGGTGGAAGAGCATGGGATATTGGGGGTTTTCAACAGGTATCTGTAGGGAAGTAGCAGAATTGGCATTTCAAGGCAGTGATATTCAATCATGGAAGGGGTCCATTTTCTTTCTCCACAGTTGCTTTCTGAGCAGCTAAGTGTTTCCAGCAATTTTTGTTTTTATTTCAGATTTCAGTATCTACAATATTTGTTTTAATTTTTTTGATGGAATAAAAGTATTTACAAAATTTGCTCACTCTCTTGGTCTAGCCAATGTTGACCAAGATAGCAAACAATACAACTACCAACATGCGTACAGGACTCTTCTTTTCACAACTGTCTAATGTTGCTAAATTTTCCATTGCACACCAAGAATAAAACTTTACAAGGTACAGACTTTACAATGATGGCTTTGCACACTGAAGAGGAGAATTTTCAGATTGCAGCAGAGATGTGGTTTGGATCTACAGACATAATGAAAGGTGATGTGGATAATCTTGGTCTAAGAATGGCTTTCAAATGCTTCAAAATCAGAAACCAGCTAAATTAAAATCATCTTGTGAAAATTTTAGTCTATGAGATTTGACAACCAAATGTTTGCCACTTCATCACACATTAAAGAAAGATATACTGTACCATATTTGTTCTTCTTTGGCTTGGCTTCGCGGACGAAGATTTATGGAGGGGGTAAAAGTCCACGTCAGCTGCAGGCTCGTTTGTGGCTGACAAGTCCGATGCGGGACAGGCAGACACGGTTGCACCGGTTGCAGGGGAAAATTGGTTGGTTGGGGTTGGGTTTTTCCTTCTTTGCCTTTTGTCAGTGAGGTAGGCTCTGCGGTCTTCTTCAAAGGAGGTTGCTGCCCGCTGAACTGTGAGGCGCCAAGATGCACGGTTTGAGGCGAGATCAGCCCACTGGCGGTGACTAGGTGAAAAACCAACAATTCCTTTGCTGAACTTCAGACACAGCCTTGTATTAAAAGTCTGCTAAACTGATATGACACTACTCATATGTTATGCTTCAGACGGCAGCCACTATGTAATGAAAAGTCTATTGATTTTGCATCCTTTATGTTAATGAAAAGTGAACACAATTTTGCCAAAAGGAAGTAAGTAGATTTGTATTAGTCATGAAGGGTCATTAAAATGATAGGTTACAGATTACTGGGACCACTTTTAGGAACAATGTCTTCACAGTGAGGTTTGCTTGTAGCGTGATTTGACAGAGAGATGTCAAATGAAGCTGGCGTTCAAAAAAATCAAAAGTGATTGAGAGAGTTAAATAGCACCAGAATAAGGGATAGGTTTATAGACAAGGCCAATCTAAGAGAGAATTCAAGTTTATAGCACACATGCATAAATACAAGAAATGTATTTAATGTGATTATCAAGCTACAGATGAAATTGACCACGAGGGATTAAAACATCATGGCAAAAACAAAAATTTGGATAACAAAAGAAGCAGCAACTTTCCTCAATGCAAGATTTTCAGAAAACGCATGGGAGGGAAGAAAGAAGACTGCAGTACTAAAAAGAATATCCTGGAATAATCAATGACATATCTCCTTTATAATTAAGGAATAGCGTACTTCAACTACACTACTAAGATTATTCAATTGGCTGCCAAGTAGTGGGGTGATGTTGAATGGCAAGTTATCAGGGAAAAATGCCAAATCTGTAAAGACTTCACTTTTCCAAATAGAGACCAGGATTTGTAACATTCTAGAGCCGTTTCTGAAGTGTGCTCAGGTGAATTTTCTTGATCAATAGATTTCTAGCCCAAAGAGGAGGATACTGTTGCTGGAAAGGAACCAGGAACAAGGCTAATTGGTGAAGGTATCAATTGATGACCAGCTAGAAAACCGAGATCATATCTTAACATTTCAAGTAGCAAAAGAAAGGGACAAGGATCATTCCAAAGTAGGCAGTTAGTGAAAGGCCAAATGTAATTGGATGAGAATAGATACAGACCAAGCAATATGGAATCAAAAATTGATGATCAAAGAGCTGCAGATGCTAACAATTGCTGTAACCCCACAGCAAGTCAGGAAACACCTATGTAATGAAAAACAGGGTTAATTTTACAAGTTGAAGACCCTTCATCAGAAATGGGAATATCTAATTTCCTCTTCCAAACAATTTGGTGGGCAATTCAGATTTATTAATAATACATATTACCCTGAGATTTGTTTTTCTGTGGGCCAGGCAGAATTTCTACTTATCAGCAAAAAAAAAATTGTATTCATTAAAAACACACACACGAGAAAAATGGAAACAAAGAAAGAAGTGCACACAAACTGACTGTGCAATGGAGAAAATAAATAAATAATGTGCAAAACAATAGTCTTTAAATAGAGTCTCTGATTAATGTTGTTGTTTATGAGCTGTTGGTGGAGGAGCAGCAACTGTTCCTGAACCTGGTGGTACGAGTCTTGTGGCATCTATACCTCTTTCCTGATGGCAGCAATGAGAACAGAGCACATCCTGGGTGCTGTGGATCCTTAATGATTACTGCAGCTCTCTAACAGCAGTGTTGTATGTAGATGTTCCTAATGGTGGGGAGAGTTTTGCCTGTGATGTACTTACCTTTTGCAGGGCATTCTGCTCAGAGCTATTTGAGTCCCCATTCCAGGCCATAATACGGCCAGTCAGCTCCCTTTCCACTACACATCTAGGGAAGTATGCCAAGATTTTCAATGTCATACCAGACTTCCAAAAAGTTCTTAGAAATTAGAGGCGCTGATGTGCTTTCACCACGACGACATTCATGTGTTGGATCCAGGAAAATCCTCCAAAATACTGACTTCCAGGAATTTACATTTGCTCATTCTCTCCACCACTGACCCTCCCAATGACCACTGAATCATACACCTTTGATTTTCCTCTCCAAAAGTCCTCAATCAGCTCCTTGGTTTTGGTGACATTCAGTTCAAGGTTGTTGTTAGTAAACCATTCAGCCAAGTTTTCATATTTCCTCCTGTATACTGACTCAATGCCCCCTTTTATTTAACCCACTACCACAGTATTGTCAGCAAACTGGTAGATGATGTTATTGTCATACTGAGCCACACAGTAATATGTGTAAAGCGAGTGGACCAGGAGGCTAAGTACACTACCCTGTGATGTTCCAGTTTCTATCAATCCTCACTGATTGTGGTCTGGAGGTGAAGAAATCCGGGATCCAATTACACAGTGGGTTATTGAGGCCTAGGTCTTGGAGTTTGCTGATCAGTTTTGAGGTGATGCCAAACCACAGTCGATAAAGAGCATCCTTATGAAGACATTTTTGGTGTCCAGGCATTCCAGGGCTTTGTGTGGAGACAATGAGAGGGTATCCGTACATGGAACATAACAGATGGTATCTGCAGTAGACGATGGATATGGAGGCTTTGGAGAGGCTGCAGAAGAGTTTCACCAGGCTGTTGCCTGGATTAGAGAATATCAAGAGAAGCTGGACAAACTTGGATTGTTTTCATTGGAACATCGGAGACTGAGTAGTGACTGGACAGAAGTATCTAAAATTGTGAGAGGCACATAGAGGGTAACAGTCGGAGTTTTATCCCCTTCAGGATGCAAATATCAAATATTAGAGAGCATAGCTTTAACGTGAAAGGGAAAAAGGTGATGATATGAACTTTGTTTTACTCAGAGAGTACAAGATGCCTAGAATGCACTGCCAGGGGAAGTGATAGAAATGAGCAGATAGGATTGCAATAATTAAGAGTCAGTTAAAGAGACACATGGACATTGATGGACTATAGACTACAGTCAAACAGGATTAGTTTAATTTGGCCTCATAGTTGGCACAAACACTGTGGGCTGAAGGGCCTATTGCTGTGTTGTATTGCTCTTTGTTACATTTCCTATATATTGAATTAATTTAGCTGCATGTAGCCACCATTGAATAATGCTGATACTGCATTCCAAACTTGCCTCTAACCAGAAAGGAAGCCTTGCTGGTTGAAACTACTCTGGGATGAGTGAAGAGACTATTTTGGCAGCAAGATCTCAATACTGACACAGCTGTCAAGATTTTTTAATGTGCCATAGACAAAAATGCTCGAGAAACTCAGCAAGCAGTAAAACGTAACCAGTGTTTAGGGCCTGAGATGATTCTTGATATTCAGAAACACTTAACAACTACTAAAATATTTTTTAAAACCTCAAGCACATTTAATTATGTTAAATAATAAAATCATTACTGCAAAGGCAAATAATCAAAAATAAACAATGACATTATTCTTACCATTCACCCTCAGAACTAGGAAGTTTCCAATTAAACATATCATCTTAAAAATCCTACACCAGTCCCCCATTTTAAATGCTCTGCAAGTCCCTACTCCATTGTTACACCCCACAAAGAGTCCAGCTACATCCAAAATTACAAATTACAGCTGGACAATTTGCCTGAAACTTCCATATTTAATTCTGAGTCCTCAACTTACCTGCACTTATGAAGCTTTGATTTGTATCAGTAAAATGTCATTGTCACAGAAAGAAAAGAGAAGCCCTTCTAACAAGGCCCTACATGCATACTTTCTGATGTAACTTAACACATGGAAGCCAACATTTCCGAAATGAGCCATGGCATAAATACTGGAATGTATCTGGAATCCACTCAAAGACAAGGAAAGGGAAAAAAGATAAATAAATTTTAAAAGCTAGAAGTGAAAATGCTCTCATTACTGATCACTATAATTTTCAATTAAAATTGCACAAATTAGATGAAAAAATACCATACTTAAATTGGGTTAAAATACAGTAATCTCTAAAAACACAAAGCAGGAGAATCTCAGCAGGTCAAATGGTGTACTTTATATAGCGAAGATGAAAATACAAAACCAACATTTTGGACTTGAGCCCTTCATCAAAGCATGGAAAAATGTCGGCAAGTGTCCAAGCAAAAAGGTAAGCGAGGGAGGGGTGGGGGAAGGTAATAGGTGGAGAAAGGAGGGAGGGCACAGCAGCAAGCAGGGGGAGGAGGGATGGGTGGGTGAGTAAGATGGAAAGAAAACAAGGGGAAGGAAAGGGAGCTGGAAGGGACAGTTGGTTAGCAGAAACCAGAGAAGTTAATGTTAATGCCATCCGGCTGGAGAGTGCTCAGATAGAAAACTACAGCTATGACTGTGTGGATCGGTACAATAATAACACTATCTAGGTTTGCTGGCAAAACCAAGGCAATAGGTTGTAGAAAAGGGAGCAATGAGTCAGTCTACAGAAGGGAGAATGAAAACTTAAATGAATGATGTAATAACAACAACCTTGCACTCAATGTCACCAAAATCAAGGAGCTGATTTTGAACTTTAGGAGGGGAATACCAGAGGTGTACAATCTGGTAATCTTTGTGGGAATTAGAGATGAAGAAGGTGAAAAAATGTAAATTCCTGGGAATCACTAGTTCAGAGGACTTTTTCTGCACCCAATACACAAATGTCATCATGAAGAAACTATGTCAGAATCTTTACTTCCTCAGGAGTTTGTTAAGGTTTGGTATGACATCAGAAACCTTGGCAAACGTCTACAGAATGGGAAGTATGCTCTGACCAGTGCATCACGGCCTGGTACAGGGGGCACCAATTCCTCCAACAAAAAGCGCTGCGAAAGATAGTAGACAGAGCACAGTACGTCACCTCACCATCGTGGATTGTTGGCATCAGAGCGCAGCAGCAATCATCAAATACAGCAATGGTACATAGAAATGAATAAATCTATTACATTGGAAAAAATAACATATAATTTAAAAAATAAAGTCACATTATTTGAACAAATTTTGGAACCGTACATGGAACATAACAGAGAGGGCTTGCCTCGGACCTCCACCCCCTAAAATGATAAAATGATAAGACAAAATGACCTGACCCAGTGTGTAAAAGTAGATGACACAATTGTCTTGTTTATTTTCATTGTGTGATGACGTTGTTTAATGGTTTTATTGTATTGTATATGTTGAACCTTTAATGGGTTTGGAAGGGGGTGGGATGGAGGGAGGGAAGTTAGGGGGGGGAAAGGGGGAGAAAATTCCACTGTGTATATATAAGAGGTAAATGTTTGTGTGTATTTTGATTGATATGGTTCATCGTGTGAAAAATTAAAAAAAAATTAAAAAATAATCCATACCACCAGGATATATGCTGTTCTCTCTGCTGCCACTAGGTTCAGAAACAGTTGCTACCCCTCTACCATCAGCCTTCTAAACAACAAACTCAGATTCATTTAAGGACTCTTACTTTGTACTTTATTATTGAATATTTATTTTCTGTATTGCAGTTTGTTTGCACTTCCTTTGTGTTTACATCTTTTCTTTTGCACTACTGATAAGAAGTTCTGCCTGCCTGAAGGAAAAAGAATCCCAGGGTTGCACATGATGTCATGTATGTACACGGACAATAGATCTAAACTTTCAACTTCTAGAACTCCGTGGCATCTAATTGTTCTAATTAAAATAAATGGACTCTGTGACAACAATTTGTTCTCATAACAATTGACCATGAAATACAATGTCATCATTTCTGGCCTTTTACTGATAGGCATTGCTCAAATATTGGCCTACATCCCATCAACTAAAACAAAGTGTTTGAGTACTCCCCTATTCTAAAACTCTCGCTACTTTTAATCCTCTTCCCTCCTTTAAGAAGCATGTTACAACCTATTTTTTTTTGTCCAAGCCATTCGCTCATTATCTTAATGTATCCTCAGTACTCAGTACTAACCCTATTAAGCATACGCAATTATAATTTATTTAATTTATAGAGAAGGTTTTGATTAACTTCTATAGAGAAAGATAGTTGCATACAGAGAAACAGATTTACCACTTTCTGCTTATTTCCATTGAAGAAGATTTGGATTTTTTTTAAGCACAAATTTCTTCTTTCTTTATTTCCTAATTTAAAATGGAATGCAGTTTGATGCAATTAAAGATCACAGATTGAGTTTATGGAGGTGTATAAATGATTTTCAAATCTTAAAGATAATTGAGGCTGAGGATTAGAAGCATTTCATGCAGATTGACGAGGCTGATCATTCTGTAAAATTTTATGGAAGATTCAAATCATTTTAGGAAAAATCACTGAATATACTGGAGTCTGAAACAAAAAAGTGTCAAAAAGGTTTTAAAAATTATAAAACATTAAAAAAATAAGTAATCCTCACAACCCAAAAAAATACAAGCGAGTTGTCACTAGAAGTGAGAAGTTACACATGATTCAAGATCCCTTTATTGTCATATAATAGTACAGCAGGGTGTCCAGGCCTCCAGTTTTAGGCCAGACAGTCTGGCTTTTGAGCAATTTGTCCTCCGTCTGGTACCACCTCGAGCCAGACGCTAATTTATCCTCCATTTGGGGGTGTAGGGGTAGAAAGGGGGCACTTATCATGTTAAATACGGCGTCCAATGGTCCGTAGGCCGTGCATGACCATGTTTCTTCTTGCACGCGTGAGCGAGTGCTGGCTGCCATATGCACAATGGATTGGACTACCGGGACCACTAGCGTCACTTCTGTCGGAGAGAGAAGGAAGTGACCCTAATGGCCCCAGTAGTCCAATCCATTGCGCATGTGTTCAAGGAAAAACATGGCCACACATGGCCTATGGACTCTAGGATTCCGCATTTAACATGATATGTCCCCCATTTCTCTCCTCTCTCCCCCCAACCCCCACTCCAGCCCACTGAGAAAAGTTTTCTCATGCTTACCCTGCATGTCCTCTGTTTTGGAAAATTGGAAACGGCAACACGTTAGTACAGAACATGTAATATTACATGAAATCCCCTTTGGCCTGACAAAAGGGAAAAAAATTAGTCACCACTAGTGTCACCTAGTGCCCAGTACAATACGAGAGAAACAGAAGCAAAGGAGAGTCCCTTCAGAGTCACTGAGCATTATTGGATTCACCTCCAGTCTTCCTGCAGCCTCTGCAGCCACATAGACTCCTGTTTGATTCATTGGCATCCCAGGTTCCAGATCCAAACCTCCAATGTGATCAGGAAGCTTTCAGTGCCCAAGGCCCTTTGAGAGTGCTTCTTGCCCTCAATAGCCTCTCAAATTCTGGCTCCGAAACCTGGTTCCCATGTGTTAGTCTCCAGCACCCTGCAGCCCATGCAGTTCAGTAACCTCAAGTCACCCGCAGCTTGTGTCCTCAGATCCTGAGTCCCTCGCTGATTCGCAGCTGTGGTCACCTTCCTTGTAACTTTACAATACATGCAGCAACTTCTACATGTAGATTAACTGCATTGTCAAAGCATTACAAGTGGCAAAATTACAACATTACTATTTCAAAGGGGAAGCCATTGGTACCTGCATGGGCCCAACTGTGCTTGCATTTTTGTTGGCTACATAGCCTGCAAAGGCAAGGCTCCTTCGCATCTGCTCCCAGGATGAATTCTTCAAGGCCAGATCATCTGAGATGTCTTCTTTCTTCAAGAAAGGAAATGGCTTTCCCTCTACCACCATCAACTCAGCCCCTCAACCACATAAACTCATTACCTCCACATAGGCCGCATCTACCCCCATGTGCAACAAGAACAACATTCCCCTTGTCTTCACCAACTACCCCACTATCCTCTGCATCCAACATAACATCCTTCTCCATTTCCGCCACCTATTATGCCATCCTACCAAAAGACACAGCTTCCCTTCCCCTCTCTTCTTCACCTTCTGCAGGAACTGTGCTCTCTGTGAGTCCCCCATCCACTCCTCCCTTCCCACCAATTGCTGCTTTAGCACTTACCTCTGTTACCACAGGAGGTCTTCCTCTCGAACCCACACATTTTCCCTCACTACCATTCAGGACCCTAAACAGTCCTTCCAAGAGAAGCAACTCTTAATGTGTGAATCTGCAAGGGTCATCTATTGCATCCTGTGGTCCCGTTGTGATCACTTTGTTTAGCACCCTGGCTCTGTCTGCCACAACTGTGGGATTCTCCCTGAAGCCAGCCATTTCAATTCCCCACCCCACTACCTTGATGATGTGTCTGTCCATAGTCTCATGCACTGCCAGACTGAGACCACCAGCAAATTGGAAAAAAACCCAGCTCATCTTCCATCTGGGCACACTTCAATGAATGGCATTAACGTGGACTTATCTGGTTTCTGTTAGCCCTTCTCTCCACCCCCCAGCCGCCCCCCCCCCATCTGTCCCCATGTCTCCTTTCCTTGAGCTCAGACTCTCTCTTCCCTCGGTCTCCTTTCCCCCAGATCTGCATTTAAAACCACTCACACTACCCCTCCCAATTCTCACCTTTCCTCTCTCCTATCCTCCTATCCATATCCAATTAACATCTTTTGACTATTTGTCTGTTCTCCTGCCCCTGCCTTTTCTTACTCACCATCCTTTTAATTCAGACACCTGTCTGCCTTTTACTCATACTTCGAAGAAGAGCTCAGGCCCAAAACATTTGTTATATGTCTTTATCTTCTATGGATGCAGCAAAACCTATTGAGATTCTCCAGCATTTCTGTGTCTTTACTACAATTACATCTGTCGACTTTTGTGTTTCATTACATTGCATGTTTAGAATATGCCATATATGCTTTTTGGAAGCAATTTTTAAAAAATCAAACAGTGGAAAGCATAACTAATTTTAGACTGAAGGAAATGGTAATTGTACATTAAAATGTTTCACTATGTCCTTCTGAAAAGAGCAGCAGAATAAACTCTGCCATCTTATATTACACCCCATGCTTTGATGTCTACACAACACAGCAAACCTTCCAGCCAACACATTCACATCCTCTATTAAAACAAAATCATAACCTTAAAGGAAACAGAATTTCAGGAAGTGATCAGTAAAAATGTTTCTTAGAAACATTTATTCCACTACAATAAACAAATTGCTTTTTGAAAGAAGTTTGTGTCCTTTGATTAAAATAAAACTTTCTGCTTCACATCATGTAACTATTGGAATATAATCCTGCCAAGTAGAAATTAAAAAGGAAAATCAAAAATCAAACATAAGAAAGGCAAAGAACAGTAACAATAATTTTAAAGGCAAGCCTGAATAAAAAAGAGAAAGGTTGAAATTGGAAAGGTGTAAAATCATTTTGTACAATAAGATAGGCAAAGTTATGCTTGGGGTTTCTTAATGACTGAGAGTTGGTTGTAGCTGACAAAATACCACAGATTCCTGCTCACCTGGCCTTCCAGGTGTGTCCTGGTTTCAAATCCCTTGTCCTTTCTCATTTTGTCTGGTCTCCTGTTTCAGGAAACCGAGGCATTGACATCACCATGCTCCTTTTAAGCAGACAGCATAGCAGTTAACACTCAGTGTGACTTCTGATTACATGGCAGGGAGAAGATGAGGTGTTATCTGGAGTGCTACTTCCAAAAATTCAGTAAAAAGAATAAATTTTAGCTTGGATGTTCCATCTCACAACACTTTTTTCAATTAGTTGATGGGAGAACTAAATTACAAGTCAGATACAAATTCTCCATGCATATATTACATATATGCACAGAGACCATTGGGCATGCTAAATGAAGTGAAATGGCATACAATAAACATTCCAACATTACTCAGACTAAAAACTGCAGGTCCTATAGTTTTAAGAGTGAGATTAAGATTTATTGGAGATTTAGTTAAAGGGGGTAATCATTTCTGGATGTCTCTCTCCATGAAGATGCCATCTTTAAGTTTGCTTTTCTAGAGATTGCCTGAACATCCATTGGCCCTGGCTGTTAATGTCCAAAAATTCCACCCAACACTCATCAACTATACAACCTATTATCTCAGGAATGTGAGAAACAATCCTACAATCTTCTTCTCCTTCCCTGCCGTGCCCTCCTCCGTGCTTCAGTGTCATTTTGCTCCCAACGCCCAATCACTTCCTCCAAGATTTTTACTGCATGCAATGGTACATTTTGAAATTGAATATATATCAAGTGAAGTTGGTTTAAATTACTTTAATGATAACTAGAAAATGTATCGCAATAACTTGGAAGCCAGATATTGATTTGAGATTGGATCATTAGGCATGCAGAGTTAGGAGTTGTATACTACTTGAAAAATAATTTAAGAAATACGTTTTGAAAAATATGGAGCCCATATTTACAATGTGTGGGTATTAATATTTAAATGAATCTCAGACATTCCCTTACTCTTATAGGTCTCTCTTTTATATATACACACATCTTGTGTCTATTTCTGTCTATCTATTTGAAGGTATTGAAGATGTACTCCTGCTGTGATTCTCTTGTCCTGGTCTTTTTCCTTTTCTTTTGGGTAGTCAGGGATTAGAGGGAGTAGGGTTGGGGGTGGAGTGCAATGGTTTTGTTTTTTATTTTCTTTTTTTCCTCCTATATATGTATATATATTACACATGCACACACGCACGCACGCACACACATACCGCCCACCCACCCCATGCATTTGGAATGAATTTGAAATATTGTCATTGCTTATTTTGTGGTTCAAAATAAGGTATTCAAAAAAAAAAACATGAAGTTGTCATTTCAACCAAATGCAAATTCACTTGTTTTGTTCACTGGGGAGGTTGAGCTTGTAGTTTTTCCCCAATGTCCAATCCAGGCCATGTACTTGAAATGAACAGATAACATCATATACATCTGGTCCCATTATTTTCTGCAATTGTTGCTTCAACATAGTTAGACTCATAATTTTGAATGCATCTTATGCAAATCCTTTATCATATTCTTCTTTGTGTCACCTGTTTGCATGACACTGCCCACATGAAAGAAATGACAACAGCAACTACAAGTACCATTGCATTTAGATACCTTTAAAAAACTTCTTTGTTGGTTAACTTGTAAAGTCCCTATTTTCACTTCACCTTGCACTCTGACCATCACCCTGGCTCACTGCTTCTATTTTCTGCTGTCAGTTTCTAAGTCATAAAGTCATCTCCAAAGACTTTTCTACTTTGTCTCTAAGATGATCAATTCTGACATGACTGATTTCAGTCTGTCTTCTTGCAATCTTGCGAGATGGATTTGGTTGATAATAGTTACTCCACGTCTGCTACACTATCAGCATTGAAACTCCCCCTTATTTCAAAACTGTTCTCCCAAGGCATCCACTTCAACGTGTCCATTCAGCAAAACTGTAGCTGTCACAAATCTTGTGGAGCTGGATCTCTTTCCCAGAACCAACGCTGTCTCCTCTTAGTCATGACTATCACCTGTGCAAAATACATCAATATTACAGCACGACTTGCTGAGGTTTTAGATTTTCACGTTGTTTGTGGATTCAATAGCTGGCACAGCTGTTGTCTATACACTCTGACTCTCTCTCTCTCACATAGATGACTGACTCATCTTCTAAACTTCCTGCCACTGAGGTTAATCACCTCATTATTCTGACATTGCAACAACACTGTACAGCCCCTATGGCCCACAATGTTGCGCTGATCTATGTAAACCTATCGCTCCATCTGCAGACTTTCCTGTTCAACTCTACAACAATCTAATCCTTCCCTACCTCACACTCATAACCCCCTGTATTTCATACATCCATGTGCCTTTCTAAGAGTCTTTTAAATGTCCATATTGTAGCAGCCTCCACCACAACACCTGGCAATGCATTCCAGGCACCCATCACTCTGTGTTAAAAAAAAGACCCCTGAAATCTTCCAAAAATTTTCTCCCACTCACCAGAAACATATGCCCTCTGGTATTTGCTATTGTCAGCCCAGTTAAAAAGATGCTAGCTCTCCATCTTAATCTTCTATACCCCTATTAAGTCACCTCTCTTCTTTGTCACTGCAAAGAGAAAAGCCCTAGCTCTGTCAACCTTTTGACACATTTTCCAATATGGGAAACTTCCTGCTAAATTTTCTCTGCTCCCTCTCTAAAACTTCTACATTATTTGTGTAATGAGATGGCTATAACTGAACACAATACTGCAAGTCTGGTCAAATTAGAGATTTATAGAGCTGCAACATTAATGCAATCCTCCAATGAATGAAGGCCAGCACATCGTACGCCTTCTTAACTACTCTTATCAACGTGCAGCAATCTTGAGGGATCTATGGAAATGGACCCCAAGATTTCTCTGATCATCCACAATGTCAAGAATCCTAATGGATATATACTCCACCTTCAAGTTTAACCTTCTAAAGTTAATCAAACTCCATGTGCTACTTCTCCACCTATACTGTCCACAAGACCGAACTTTTTTTAAATAATCTGTAAACTTACTGACCCACTCCTTTACACATAAAAAAATTACATAAGAGATTCATGTGGAATGCCACTAGTTACCATCTTCAAGGCAGAATATATTCCATTGACTACCACCCTCAACTTTCTGCAGACAAGCCAATTGCGCATCCAAATAGCCAAGATTCCATGGACAAGATTCCATGCTTCATGATTTTCTGAATAAGGCTACCATGGAAGACCTTGTCAAAGTAAAAACAATCCTGAAGAAACTCAGTTGGTCAAGCAGTTTCTTTTATATAGTAAAGGCAAATGTTTCGGGCTTAAGCCCTTCATCAAAGTATGAACTTCTTCCTACTGACCAATGTCAACCATGTAGTTGTCATTTCAAACAAATGCAAATTCACTTGATCCACTGGCTGTTTTGTTCACCGGGCATTTCAGGGCAGGCTGAGCTTGTAGTTTTCTCAATGTCCAACCCAGGCCATCTACTTGCAGTGAATTTCTTGTCCAAATAACCTCATATGCATCTTGTTGAAGGGATAAGGCCCAAAACATCAATTATGTATCTTTACCTTTGCTATGTAAAGGACACTGCTTGACCTGCTGAGTTTCCACAGCATTGTGTTTTTACTTTAATCACGGTGTCCACACCTTATTAAAATCCATATACACCTCCCTATCTTTATTGATTTATTTTTTTCACCTCCTCAAATAAAGCTCACAAGGCACAACCTCCCTCTCACAAAGCCACACTGATGATCCCTGAGAAGACTATGTTCCTCTCAATGCTTGTAAATCCTGTCACTAAGATCCCTCTCCAATAATTTCCCCCACCACAAACGTGAAACTCAGTGGTCTATTATACCCAGGAATCTCCCACTTAATGTTCTTAAACAAGTGGACTACATTTGGCATTCTCCAACCCTCCAGTACCTCTGCTGTGGCCAGTTGCCAAAATGTGAAATGCTCCTGGAACTCATTAGAAACCAATACCGTGATCCTCCCAGAAACACTGACTTGATCCAGTCTATTCTGATGATCACAGATGCATATCTTAATTTCCCATGAACATGGTAGACTCACTCACTTCCACCATCACCCCAACACTTTACTTTCCTCATAACAGTGAAGGACCTTCCTACTTATGTGCCCACTATCATGTAGGCAGGTTGGACTAGTTTGGGAAGGATATTTTGGTCAGTGTGGGCAGGTTGGACTGGAGGAGCCTGCTTACACAGACTCTATGACTCTAAGCAAACATGCATTTTTGGCAGAAAACCTGATCAGGCAGAAAAACCCAATGTGAAACAGGAAGAACATCCAAACAACACCAGAGGTCAGGATCGCACTCAGGTCACTGAAATTGTACAGCACCAGCTATCCCAACACCTAAATTACTTTATAATGTGAAGGCTGCCTGTCAATAACTGTTATTCTTGAACTCACCCATTTAATTCTGACACCTAACTTGCTTATTAAACAAACCTAAGAAACATCCGAAGGGCTGTTCATAAACTTTGATCTAAATAATACACTTGAAAAATATAATTACCTTTGTACTGCTGACAGATTCTTTTGATCTACTATGGAGACCATAAAACACACAGGAGAGATATGACATACACTCCTGTTTAGCGACCCAGGTTCGAATCTGGTGCTGTCGGTAAGGAGTTTGTATGTTCACCCCTGTGTCTGCATGGATTTCCTCCGGGTGCTCCAGTTTCTTCCCAACCTTCAAAACGTATGGGGATTGCAAGTTAATTGGTGTATTGGGGGGGATGCAGGCTCATGGACTGAAAAGGCCTGTTACTGTTGCTGTATGAATACATTTAAATTTCTAAATTCAGTGTTCAGCTTTAAACCTTGTGTTTCAATAGTTGATATTCAGAATTCGTCCAGTAGGAGGGAGCACTCTTATACCGACACACAGGAAGATTCTAACCTGCAAAACTCTTGATTATCAAATATTCTAAAAAATCCAAACTGAAGATCATACATAATGTGCAAAATTATTTCATTTTTAATGTGGTATTTATACCAATTCCATCTTGCTTCTTTGTTTTTTACGTCTACAAACTCATAACAGCTGTCAATCATTTCAATAGTTTCTGCATAAGTTCTATACATTCAACATCATGTTACTGTCTTTCAAAGTGGGAAACCGCACCTGTAGAGAGAAAGCAGGACATTCTCCAGAGTGCAATGTTGCAGCAAAAATCTAAAGCAACCTTCCAACTTATTTGTTCTTATTAAGATGCAAAAAGTGCAGATTTGCAAATTACAATATTACTATTTATAAAAATTCTCATTCTCTAGCAACATGAATGAATAAGCAAATTGGAACCTTTTAATATTTTAGACTCACAGTGTCAGACCACTTTTGCATTACTTTTTTCCCTTTCAAGTACATATCCATTTCCTTTCCAAAAGATAAATGAATCTACTTTCAACGTTGTTTTAGATGATACATTCTAATCTCAACAATTCATTTCATGACAGGAAACTCTTACTTTGTTTCAAGTTCTTTTACCTGTTACCTGAAGTATAAATCCTATGATTAATAATCTGGCTGCCCCTAGAAATAGGATAGAGAAGAAAAAATATAAACTATTCACAATGTTGCACATTTCTATCAGATCTCCTTGGAACTTTTTCGACTCTGAAGGAGGACAACCTCTGCTTCTCCAGGTTAACTGGCCGCTGATCACATTCGGAGAAATATTTTTAGCCTTCTCTGCAGGTTTACCTCTAATATTGCACACAGAAATTATTCCAGCTTTCCTTTGAAGGTTTTTAAAGTATTTAAAAATCACAATATAAATTATTTATAATCAATATGGTTCAACTTACAAAAATAAGCCATGATGTAGTATCTCTTTCTGGTGAGATCAAATTTACATATTTGACAGATAAGCAATATGTTCAATCAAGGATGTGCTATTTTGGGGAACAGGAATGAAGCCAAGTCAATTTATAGATCACTTCTGCCATGTAAAGTTGCTGGAGAACAAATGGTTTTTGACAATACAATCCATCTGTATTCTCTCAAGCCTTCTGAACAAATGTTTAAAAAGTCATTGTCAACAACATGATTCTTAAAACTGCACAACTTTTCATTTTAGAAACTTTGTTTCTTCTTTTCATATGTAATTTCTTCTGCCGTTCTCTATAGCTTCTTTGAACCTCAGTTTCCTCCACCAACTGCCACCTCAAATATTGCAGATGGAAGGAAATCTGAAATAATGCTAGTGTTACTCAGCAGAGAAGGCAACACCCATGGAGAGAGAAACAACTGATTATTCAGAATGATAACTTTCAACAAAGCTTTCATCAGAACTTTATCATCAGTCCTTAAAAGTCATCACCTTCAAACATGAACTGTTTGTCTCTCCAGAGATTATGACTGGCTGACTAAAAAAAGGTCTAGTATTCTGTAATATAGCTGTCATTATCACGGCTGATATTTATTATCATCATTCATTGCCTTAAAACAAAGTCAAATTAGCCAAGCTAGATCACATCTTGCAGTAGGCTGGAGTTGTGCAGACATCTGGTTCTTTTGCATAAAATACATCAGAAAACAGTTGTTTTCTAATACCACTTCAGTTTCATCGATGAACTTCTTGCCGGCCAACTTCAAAAGGCAAAGTTCAAATCTGCAAAATGCAAAACCTGGACTTGTTCCTTTGGTTGTCAGCACTGTCACCTAGTTACTGAACCACAATTCTCATACCCAATCTTAATATATTTCTTTACTGGAGTTAAACAGGACAGCCTGCAGACACTGTGATTGTGGTGTAATACACAAAAGAGCTGGAGAAACTCAGCAGGTTATGGAGTGACCATAGGAAGCAAAGTTAATATAAACAATATTTTGGACCTAAGCCCTATGTCAAGATCAGATAGACTTTACGCAGAATGGGAGATCATTTCATTGAGCACCTTCGCTCTTTTCACTCCAATAATAGGGACCTCCTAGTGGCCAATCATTTCAATTTTACACCCCATTCCCATACCATCATATCTGCCCATGGCCTCATGCACTGCAAAAATGATGCCACCCACAAATTGGAGAAACAACCAGATGGCATGAGCATTGACTTCTCTTGTTTCTGTTAGGCCCCTCCCCTATATCTCTCTGTCTTTCCCTATCCATCTATCTCCTTTCCTCCAGCTCCCATCCCCTTCCATTCCCCTTCAGAGAACTACCCTCCCAGCCTTTCCCTTCCCAGCTTTTATCTTCTCCTCTCTCCCACCCATGCCTGTTGACTGTGGTATTCCCTCTGCCACTTCTTCCCTCCTCTCCCCCACCTTTTTATTCAGACACCTGCTAGCTTTTTGCTCATACCTTGACAAAGACCTGAAACATTGGTTATATATCTTTAGCCCTTTTTACACAGAAAGCCCACTTAATTGTGTGTGAACGACCCGTCTTTAAAGGCAGCTCGGGTCGTTCACACAGAACCAAGAAATACCGGGGTTAGTGCAACCTTTTACATAAGCAAGAAGGAATCCCGGACCAAAAGGAAGTAGGACCTGTAACATTATAACATCGACGTCCTGTGTGATGTATAACATGCACGACCTCTTTGCTGCTGGTTCAAGTTTAAATCTCTCGCTGGTTAAGTCGCATGCATTTAACGTCATCAGTGAGTCACAGCCTTCGATCGTACTGGACCCGGCAAGCCGTAACCCTTTTAAACAGAAGCCATTGCGAAACACATTGGCTCTGATACTACCTACCTTCGTAGTATCAGGCATGCGTTGAAAATGAACCACCATCCCACCCTCATTGCATTTATAGAGGTAGGTGAAGTGGTTAAAAGGCAATTAATTCCTGTCTTTTATCGGCTGTGCAAAGGGGGCTTTTGTTTCCTGTGGATGCTGTCTGAACTCCTAAGTTTCTCTAGCACTTTTGTATATTATAATGCATTTCTGTTTCTCTATCTACAATAGAATTTACAGCAGTTAGCATCAGGCCAACATTTGTACATCAGACATTCTTTTATAAATTGCTTATATTGTCAGAAAACTGCAAGATAATCATCAGGACAAGTGCAAAAGCATTAGAGAGAGAATTCTGATGACCCATAGTCTCACAAAGAGATGGAAACAGTCACATAACATTTATCGGGACATGGAAGCAGGGTGATGGTTTCACTAATGCTGCAGCTGAGAAATGATCACAGAACTTTCATGCAGTCAAATAACCAATCCTTGACTACCGCTGGAATGACGATGGTTGTAAAAGATAATAAATGCCTGCTTTCTAATGAAAATCAGTCTTTTCATTATCAATCAGATTGTTGTCCATATCAAACAATTTTGATCAGGACTGTAACTTCATTTATTTCCAAATGGATTATTGTGATGAATGATTAAATTCTTACTGTATTTCAGGATGGTTTCTCCAAAATAGTTATATTTCATAATCACACAGAAATTAACTCTGTCTGCAAATGCACTCGGACCAACACACAAAGGAATTACATTTCATCATTGAGCATCTTGTAAACAACATCAGAAATAGCTGATTCACATTCACTGGTGTCTGTTCATTTTACAGGAGTGCCACCCAAGATTATTTGTTCCAGAGCTACAATGGAAATTGTTTTGAACCTTGATGGCAATAGTACAGACAAAATGCAGTCAGCGTTGGAAAAATGGATCTGACATCGGGAACTAGTACTGTTTCCTATTTCTCTGACAGATGTTTGTGACAATACTGTACATCACCAGTATTAAGATCAGGATTGCCATTACCTCTGGAAAGTAAGCACCTCTATTTGCTCTAAATACCTGGAAAATACTGAGACAGTCAATAAAGCAAAACATCTACTCTCTGATTCTTTAAACGAAAACTACTGAACTTTTAAATTCTTGTCTACTATTTCCTGAATAAAATACCTATCCATCCCACCACATATTGCAATCGTTAGATATTGTATATGATTAGAAAACTCCAGGAGTTATTCTCTATTCTGTCTGCCTAAAACATGGAACACAAAACATCTATGCTGCAGTTGATCCCATTGTTTTCCTCCTGCTTGAATTCTTGTCCTATAATTTATAAATACAAATCTGAAAAAGTCAAAGGAGGTGCCATAACTCGGTATAATATTTACAGTAAGAGAGCCACATTTTGCTAAGTTAACATCTTAAAGGGGAATGATCTTGCAACAAGGGAGTTCCATATGACAAATATGTCACTATATGTAAAAATATATTCACAACACACACACACACCAGTAGTTTTGTCCAGATTATATGGGTGTACTTAGATCTGATGCATATCATACATATACATGTAATTTTGATCCCAAAGTACATCAGGTAATTCATATCATCTCTTTGATAGACACACGAATGTAAGAAAAATAGAAGGCAGCCTTTGGAAAGGATAGAGAAACATCGGATAATAAATTTTAATTCCTTCATATTAATTTTCCATGTACTTATTATTCTTTCTTTTTCTGTTTGTAAGTAAAACTTGATTTATATTTTGATGTAATGGAGCGATTCAGGCATGCAATACTTTCCATTAATCAATTTCTACAGTAAGCATTCAACACAATGTATGCGCAAGTGAGCAATTCAGTTCCAATCAAGAAGAATTGTTAGGCAGTAGCTACATTAACTCAGTGCTACATGATGCAAATGGCATAAAACTTAACAAATGTCTACAGAAATAAGGAAGAACTGAATAAGAGCCATTTTGTTATGTGCAAATGGGGGTGGGGATGGAGGGCTGCTGGAAATGATGAAGCATGGGGATATTTTTATTTATTTAAACTGAAATGTAAAGTACATTTTCCTGAATTGTTATTTTTTCCATAAAGCAAGTACAATTCTTGCACTCCAGCAAATGCTGCCCACTTCTACCCATCAGCTCCCCGATTATCTAGCATCAGAGGTAAGCAAGATAAACAAACAGCAGATCCTAGAAATCTGAAATAAAAATGAAGAATGGTTTTAATATTTCAGATCATTCTAATACAATGTGCAGAAACGTTAACCCTTGATTTTCCTCTTCAAGATGTTGGCTGGCTTGTTATATATTCTCTGCTTTAATAAAGTTTAGATTTTTTGTTGTTGGGCCCTCTACCAGGAACACCAAACCATTTTAATTAAAGCGAGTTCAGTAGAGTTCTGTTGTGGATTTTAATCAGGTTTCTAATTGCTCTTTGCATATTTCACAGCAGGATTAACCAGCCAAATGGAGATTTCATGAGTCAACACAAGCAGGAAGTTTGCACAAAAACAAAATTTAAGGAATTTAAGGAAGGCACACGATGGACAGGTAAAATGCAGGAGGAGAAAGGAAGGCAACCACAGAGAAAAGATAAAACCATATGCAAACTATCTGGGAGCAGGTAATGTAGCAAAATAAACATGTCCAGGGGCCAAATACCTTGAATCCAGAACCAATATAGAGGGCAGGAAGTACATGAACAGAGGAACTATCAGAGAGTTCTGTATATCTGTTGGAAGAATCCACAGACAGGCCTGTCAACATTTACTTTTTTTCCCCTTATTTTCCTACACTGCCTTCTCATCCAAGCAAACTCCGATTATTTCACTTTAATTGCTGATCCATTGCTGTCTCTTTTTCATTTGCCTCTGATATTATTTTTTTCAATCTCTGAACATCAAGGATTTTATAGAACACATAATTATAGATCTGTAGATGGTGCCACAGTGATATTCACAGTGTAATACAATTGGGAGAAAATGGCATTTGAAGTACTCAAATCCCTGTGAAATTGAATGGCTTTAATGCGTATGTACAATGAAATTTCTTCCTGTTAGCCTGTTGCTCAGCCAAATAAACTCCAGTGGTTGATGTCATAATAGATAAACAGTAAAATGGCTGACTACCTCAGCTCCAGAATGTTGACACAGATGGATTTTTGGATGATCTTCCCTTCTTCACAAAATTAAAACTGGGAGACCTTCTCTGATGACTGTATGGTTCTACCTCACTTATCCTTGCCTTAACCAGGTTCCCCTTGATTTAAAGCAATGAACTTTAGTCCTACATTCTTCCATAAGAGGACGCATTTTCTCCAAATTGAATCTATCAGGACTCCTCGGGATCAATAATGTATTCCCTCACTCTTCTAAACACCAGCAGATACAATCCTCACCTGCCTAATCTTCTTAAATAAGACAACCCTCATCCCCCATAACCCATGCCCATTTCAGTTATCAGTCTGAAAATCTTCTCTGAATTGCTTACAACTCAATTGCACATCTGCTTCTTTAAATAGGTAACCCCCACTTTACAGGGAGGGGGAATGTAGCATATTAGAAAACAAGCCATATTGCAACTTTCCATAATGCACAGATGCATCATCTGCCCCTGCATCAAGAAATACAATTTGAAAATATTTGTTGATTTATTTACAGTTTTCACACAGATTTCTGTGACAACAAGTTTTATTTCATATCTCATATTCCTGGATAGTGAATTGCAAATTGCTTAAAGGGTTGATTTCTGAGAGCTGAACAGCCATAGCATGTCCTCCATATGTGGTCTCATGAATGCCCATATAACCTCCCTCTCTTGTATTAAATTCCAAAACATTAACCATTTTCACCATTGCTAATGACTTTGTGGTGCCTGTATGGAACAAGATTTCCAGATTAGGTAGCTGATGCAGGTTTTAGAAATATTTGGAGGGATAGGGGAAGGATAGGATAGGTTTGGAAGGATAGGGAATAAATGCAGGCAGGTGGGGTGAGTGTAAGTGGGATGTTTTGATCAGTGTAGGAAAGTTGGGACAAAGGGCATTTCCATGTTGTACAACTCTGTGACTTGATAACTCCGTGCACAAGGACACTCAGATCCCTCTGACCTCAGTTCTGCAACATTTCACCACTTTGATGAAATGCTTTATTTCCCCACCAACACAGACAATTTTGCATCTTCTCATTCCATGTGCTAAATCTTCTTCCACTCACTTTGTAGTCTCTGAATCCACAACATTCTGAAGGGACAGAAAGGTGGATAAAGATGGCAGAGGGACTGTATTACTTGAAGACATAATATACTTCTCCACTGACCTTTGTATCATCAGGAAATTTATCCTGTGTCTTCATCCAAATCATTATACAAATGATGTTGAAATCAGTACCAATCCATGTGACACACTACCTGTTACACCTTGCCAGCCAAGAAAATACCCAACTCTGCTTTTCCTCTGTGTCAGCCAATCTTCTATCCATGCCAATATGTTTCCCCCTATATCATGAGTTTTCATTTTCTGCAATGACCTTTGATGTTTTATATGACTGAATCTCTTCTGGCAACGTAAGTCTAGTTTATTCTACTGGGTTCCCAGCACTCCATAAAGATAACTTTCTTGGAGTTATCAAAGGACTCTACTAAATTTGTCAAATATGTTTTCCAAGGTTCCTAATCTGCTAATTGACCATTCTGCCTTGTAAATAAGTTTTTTGAAACAACTTAGGCCCCTTGGGCAATTGTAATAGCTGAGGTTCCTGCACTCCCCTCCCCTTGGTTCTGTTAACTATCTCACTTACCTATCCCACTCCTTAGCCCCGACCACTAAAGGTCTTGAGGTTTGTGATCACTTCCTGGTGCAAAGCATTTGGGAGATTTTTGTCCACGCTGATGCACATTTTGGCTTCCAAGGTTCAGACTCCAAGCCAAAGTGCTTCACGCCACACAGATGGTGCAGATGCATTTTACACTGTCATCTGTGTGCTCCCACGTGTTGCAGCCATCACACATTGCCTGCCTTACCATCCTTAATTAATTAATCATGTTTCCACATATTGTGTTCTCTTTTTAATCCCCTTTCCACATATTTTGATGATCTTGCCTCCAAGTCTGCACACTCCAGTGGTTCTCAATCTTTTTCTTTCCATGCACATACCATTTTGAGTATTCGCTATGCCATCGGTGCTCTGTGATTAGTAAGGGATCGCTTAAGGTGGTACGAGAATGGGAAGGGAAGGTTGAGAATCACTGCTCTAGACCCAATTGTTTTACTGAATATTTTGCTTGGGAAAAATTGTCATTGGCCCATTTCCTTTAGAGTTATGAAACCGTGCACATAACGAGTCAATTAGGGACGATTAAAACATTGGTCTTCAACCGTTATCTTTCCACCCACATCCAAGTAATCTCTTACTAATCACAGAGCACCTATGGCATAGGAAAAATTTAAAATGGTATGTGAGGGGAAGGAAAAAGGTTGAGAACCACTGATTTAAACCTTGGTAATGGAATAGATCTTAATTACCTACCAGAAACTCACCAAATATCTGGCTTCTTTTCACACCTCACAGCCAATAAATGTTTACTCTTTCAGAAAGGAACAGTAAACTTTGCCTACTGTTTTTTTTAATTACAGGGGGCGTTGGCTTTGGACTGTAATGATCAGGTTTCAAAAATGGGTAACTGGAAATACTATATTGCATTTTCTCTTCTCTTTTACTTTGGGTTATTTCACACACATCAATGGCTACAGGCGACAATCAGTGCTATTGAGCCCGTTATAAATTAGTTGCTTGTTATCCTCTCCAAGCCCCACCTACAACCTGCCCCTTATTGATGGGATACAGTTAGCGTCGCTATTACAGCAGAAGCTTCCATAAAATGCACTGCACGCAAAGCCTTGGCTTCCTCTCCAGCACTTCCCAAATGAGAGCAGAGAAACAGAAAAGGACAGCAAGCCCATGGGAACATCCCCAGCGGCAAATCACGCCCCCGTCACCCCCAAACTTGGAAACACATCGCTAAGCTGGCGAAATTCAGGAATTTCCCTGCCTCAATGAAGGCGGCCGGGGAACCGTCCACTCGCCGAGCGCTGGGGTTCAGGGAGGCAGCCACCTTCTCGGGGGAATTAGAGGTGGTTTCACTTGTCCCGGACATCAGCAATGAGAGCGAGCCATAGCCCATGAATGAAAGAAAGGCTAACCTCCCCCTCCTCCGACCAAATCTCATCCTTACACCCCCTTTCGGCGACACGTTGTGAAGGGTTGAACGTTCTGCTGTGTGTCCCTCTCTGGACTGTGCTGTGATGAATCGTCGGCGCTGGACTTCTAACGCGAATGCACCGGCCGCCCGGCTGCATTTGATTCAATTGCCCTGACTTGGTCCATTGTAAATAAACGACCATCTCTGCAGAGGAAGGCTGCGTCAGTCATCTCCTGACACTTTTCCCTCTTGCTTCCCTTTCTTCCCGACAAAAAAATGTGTTGACTTGACTGACAGTTGCAATATAGTTAATGAGGCCCATTCAATTCAAGGCTCTGAGCGATTCAGGATCATAATTTACTGTCGTCACGAAATTTGGTGTTTTGAGGTAGCATTATAGCGCAAACATTTATAAAACCACTTTTACAACAATAAATAAAGCAAAATACTGCACGGAAAGTAAGGCAGTGTCTTTGGTTCATTGATGGTTCAGGAATCTGATGGCAGCGGGGAAGACGCGGTCCTTGTGCCCCATTTCGAAAGCTCAAGACCCCGTTCTCCTTCAATCAACATCTGGTAAATCACAAGCCATTGTAAAATTATATCTTTTTCCAACTTGCACTATTCCTTTATTTTATTTTCCAGGTGTGGTTAACACTAAGCACACACGACTGGACTGTGTTGTGCATCAGACAGGATTTCCCAAGACTTCAGTGTGACAAAACCCTATTCAATATTTTTATCCAACCAACTCACTTCCAGTACAATGCAACTCATTTCTTTACAATAACAACTTTAAGAGGGAAAAAAAAACAAAACTCTTCAACCCAAACACCAACACTATTGAGTTAATTAGTTTTGGGCGTTGATTGTGGAATTTTAAAAAAAAGATTTTCGTTAAGACTTATAATTCTTGCAGGATGTGTCATTGTGTTTTTAAAGCCATTGCTAGTTCAGACCTTGGACTGCTGGCAACGCACGACGTTAAAACCTCCATTGAAAAGAAAGAGTGTTGCCTTACCTATGTGAATGATAGAATCACTCGCGACAGTGTCGGCACATAAGATCGAAGCCATGGACACAATCAGAGCGGCGAAAACTTCCATGTCCTCTCCACTCTCAGTTGAAGACAGCCGAGATTCACTGCACCGTGGACATAGCGTGAAATGGAACTATTTGGGTCCAAATGTATTGATGAATTAAAAGGTCTTGATTGAAACGCCTCATTCCTTCTTTGACAACCCACTTCTAGAACTTTGCTTGCATTTTTGACAATAACGTGCCCCTCGATTTCACTCTTCTAGCACCAAGGGACGGGGGCAGACCCAACTACAGCAAATGCCTGCGCGATTCAAGCAGGGCAGGCTCCTTACTTCCCGGCTCGCTGTTCATCTTGCAGACTAAAAGGTCTTTTCACCGCGATCGAGTCGGTGTCAGGCAGCAGGGCGAAAACAATCCACGAGACCCCGAAAAAGAGAAAGCCAGAGCACGATCCCCACCTGCAGAGGGTCCGCCGAGTCCTCTCGGCGCTCCGCTCTGCTCCCAGCAATTGTTGGGGAGCTGGATCCTGCCAAGGCGACGCAGGGTGCGAGGCACCTCGATCTCCTCCACTGATTGTGCGACGGCGCAGCTGGAGGAACGGTCAGAACACGGGGCTCCGGGTAGCCGGCGGGCACCTCGCCCTGAGAGGCACTGACTGCCAGTACCTTGAACGGGCGGTGGGGAAACGGACGTGATGCAGCATTCTCCGGAATAGTGCAAGCAGAAATGCCTTGGGTTCATCTAAAACTCGTCACGGGTTGTTAACAGCATGGCAAACTAGCTTCTTCTGAAAACGCCTCCCGTGCGTTGGTGAGCCCAGAAGATGTTTGTACTAACGCCTTGAATTCATCCTCCTACTTGGATGAGTTACAGTTCAAATAGGGGGGGGGGGGGGGGGCGTAAGAGATCAAAAACAACGCTAAATGCCTTGAGCAATGTTGCAATCCCAATTGCATCTGGGATCGCAGGCACGCTGATGAAAAGAGACAGCAACTTAGTAACTGGGGGGGGGGGTTCTGTTGCACTAATGGGGGGGTTGGATCAATTGCTGAATCTGCTCTTTTGATCCGGCTTCCCGCTGATATCATCTGAAAATACTCTCTAAATAAATGAAAGACTGTACTCCTTTCTATCGTGTTGGCAGGGGAGGAACGAGCCCCAAAAGTCATGCAGGATGGAGTGCCCAAACTGGGACATTCAACCACGTCTCCCTGTTAAGAGTTGGTTCGCATTATTCCGGCCAAACTCCAATTTAGCACCGAGACATATCAAACACCAGCAACTTTTCATTCCATGTCTGCAGTGCAATAATAATCAGCCCACTCAGAGAACTGGTTTGAATTCACCCTTCAAAGATGTGGCGCCTGGGAGGAGTGAGAAAGATCAGACCTAGCTCTTGGTCTGTCAATTCGTTAGCCAGCAAAGCGGCCGGTAATCATCTAAAAAGGGTAAAATTCTACAGGTCGGCATGCAGTTCCAGCATTCTTCGGCACAGATCATTCGAGTTGGCCATCGACAATTAAAGTGGTTCCAGAACAGGAGGTCATGCACGCTGAGCAGCGAGAGCAATGGAGCAGGTGATTGGCCCTGGCGCTCAACTCCTCTCGTCAAAAAGAAAGCAAATCAATTCGTCTCACGGGTGTCAAAAGCCAGAAACCACCATTTGAAGGAGAAGGGGAAGAGATTGAAAGAGGATATATACAGGTCCTTCTTTCATAGAGTGATGGAAATACAATGACTACGTTTAAAGAGGGATTTAGATAAGCATTTGAATAGGCAAAACAGACCAGACCGCCCTAATCCCAAATAGGATGAGTGTCGATGAGCAAAGAGTCAGCATGAATTTACTGGGCTGAAGGGACCATTTCTGTGTTGGACAAGTCCATGACTTTGAGATTTAAATGATTGTATCCCTCCATCCAAAAAAAAATCCAGGAAAATAAGATTTAACAACAAAAATTCAAATATTTTCGTGATTATATTTTAATCACACCCTTGAATTAACTGGAGCATGAGCATTTGTGGAGGATACCAGTTGAGAAACTGTTTGACTCAAGAGAAAGGAAAGAGCATACCTTTAAAAGCAAGTAGTAAATCAACAATGTGTCGGGTTTTGTTGCACAATTTTAGGTTCTAAAGTTACTGGTAATTTCCCTGGAAACATCAATGGATAGTCTGTTTATTTATTTTGCCTTAAGCTTTCCCATGGTGAGAGTATGCAGTAAATAGGTTTGTGGATTAAAATCAGCTTTGTCTGGTGGCATTGGTGGAGCCGGATTCAATCCTGACATTGATTGTTGTTGGAGTGGAGCTCAGATGTTACATCTGGGTCCTCAAGTTTCTTCTCATGACCCAAAAAATGTGAGCTGCCCATTGTAAGTTGCATCTGGTGTGTCAGTGAATTGGTGGAATATTAGCGGGGAAGTAAAGGAATTCTTCAATTGGGATTAATGTAGGCTTTGTGTAAATGTTGGGTTGAGGTGGACTGAAGAGCTGGTTTCTGTGCAATATTGCTCATTCTTTCTCTCTATTAGATTGTTTTTCCTCCTTGGGGGTATGGTATGGCTGCATTCTTAGTCCCCTGCTCTACTCACATTACATCTATGACTGTGTGACTTGGTATGGCAACAACACCATCTACACATTTTCTGACAGTAACATGGTCATGGGTTCTATAAAAAGGGCTGATGAGTCAGCATACAGAAGGGAGATTGAAAACTTAGCTAAATGGTGCACCAACCATAACCTTGCACTCAATATCACCAAAAACAAGGAGCTGATTATTGACTTCAGGAAGGGAAAACCAGAAGTGTGTGATCCAATGATTACTGGGGGTTCAGAGAAGGAGAGGGAGTCACTATCTTGGAGGATCTTTCCTGGTGCCAACACTCTAATGGCATCATGAAGAAAGCACATCAGTGCCTCTGCTTCCTCAGGACTTTGTGGACATATGGTAAGACATTGGAACCCCTGAAAAATTTCTACAGATGTGTGGTGGAAAATGTGCTGACGAGATGCAGAATAGTCTGGTATGGGGACACCAATATCTAAGAGCATAAACCCCTCCAAAAGGTAGTGGACATGGCCCAAGACATCACAGGCAAAGCCCTGCCCATTACTGAGAACATCTACAGGGAATGCTCCCTTTGGAGTGCAGAAGCAATCATCAAGGATCCAAACCACCAAGCACATGTGTTATTCTCACTGCTACCATCAAGAAGGAAGCATAGGTGCCACAAGACTCACATCTCCAGGTTCAGGAACAGCTGAGCTCTCCATCATCGGACTCCTCAACAATGAACTCAATCAGGGACTCATTTAGATACTCTTACACTTTATTGATCCTTTTCCTTCTCTAAATTGTAGTTTGTTTTCATTTCTTTATTTGTTTACATGTGTACATTGTGTGCAGTTTTTTTGCACTCCCAGTAAGTGGTGATTCTGCCTCGCCTACAGGAGAAAGAATTTCATGGTTATATGTGATGTCATGTATGTACTCTGACAATAAATCTGAAATCAAACTCTTGAATGTTTGTTTTGTCAGATAATCTAGCTGTACATATGTACTTGGATTCCTTAGAAACCCAATCCAAGGAGGATTAGGAGGCCATTGAAAGTCTTTAACACCAATTATTTGCATAGCTATAGCTAATCATTGCTGGAATATGTCACCAATAAGAAATGGTAATATTGAAAAAAAATCTCTTACAAGCATTCATGGATGCAAAGGAAAACAAATTAATAAAGAAGAATGACTGAACACTTATTCAAGGTATTGGTTTACAGAAGAAAGAGATAAGGGTCCAAATTAGGAGAAGGAATTTCACTACAAAATGTTAAAGTGGTTGTTGACATTATTGTTAATGGATGAGAAAAGAGAGTGGGTGCATAAATTTTCAGTGTTAGAATTATGGAGCTCTCCAAGACACATTGAACTCATGGAGACACACTGGAGTCTGCAGATGCTGAAATCTTGAGCAACAAACAACCTGATGCAGGAACTTAGAAGGTCGAACATCATCAATGGGCGATAAGATATGATAAATGGTTGTGCCCTGAAACACTGATCGTTCCAAGGTCACTGACCTTGAAGGGCTCATACCCAAAATATTGGTCATGTATCTTTATTTTTGCTATATAAAATACACCGTTGAACCTGCTATGTTTTTCCAGCATTGTGTTTTCACTTCAACCATGGTGTCTGTAGATTTTTGTATTTTAATTCCTTTTTTTTTTGTCCTCTGATACCATTCAACCCATTGAGTTCCACCAGCAGATTGCTTGTTGTATACAGAGATGATGACAAGCAAAAATCAAAGAGGAAGTCTGGAGTAACACATACAGAATGAGGATGCTACTGCCACTAGAACATTGTGCAGGATTGGATAGGTGCAGCTGAACATTAAATGAGCTGGAATTGAGAATGTAAGTCGATTCACCTTTGGAGCAATGAAGAAATCACGTCTGGAAATAAAACAGTTTCAACACCCAGTGGACCAAAGCAGGGATAGAGGTGAGCAAACTTAGAGACAATTCACAGAATATGTCAGTAAAGGAATCATCGTGGGAGAAGCTGCTGGCTGCAATCTAATAGGAATCCCACAATTGATTTATTTCTTATCTATCATTGAACATTGCAAGCTTATGGACCCCCAACATCTCAAATGTATATTCTGGTTGGGGGAAGAATAAAATCTTGGCTAAATAGTGCACTAACAACAACCTTACACTCAATGTCCCCAAAACCAAGGAGCTGATTGTGAACTTTTGGAAGGAAAACCAGAGGTATACGATTCAGTGATTTTTGGGGGTGGAGCGCGTAAGCAAATTTCTGGAAGCCACTATCTTGGAGGTCCTTTCCTAGAGTGAAAAACAAAAGTCTGCAGATGCTGTGATTGTGGTAAAAATCACAGAAATGATGAAGGAACTGAGCAAATATCGCGCCGGAGCCATTCCTCAAGGTACGAGTTTTTTTTTTTAAAATCAGGAAGCTGCCTGAATTGAAAGGCTGGTGAGAAGGAAAGAAAGAGAAGAGGCAGGAGTACCGACCAACAGACAAAAGGAAGTAATTGAATATGGAGCAGAGGACAGGAGAGAAGAAATGTGAAGTGATTGGGGAAAGGTGGGGGTTTGGCTCTGTGAGGCCAGAGCTGAGGGTAAGGACACAGAGATAAAAGGGAAGAGAGAGAGGGAGAGAGATAGAAATTGAGGAAAGGAGACATAGGGATAGAACAGAGGGATGGGAGGTGAGGTGGGCTAATGGAAACAGGAGAAGTAGATGTTAATGCCGTCCAGTTGGAAGATACCCAAATAGAATATTCCTCCAATTTGCAGGTGGCTTCAGCCTGACAGTGCATGATACCATAGACAGACATATCAGCAAGGAAAAGGCAGGCAATTGAAATGGGCATCCACTGAGAGATCCTTGCTATTGTGGAAGTCAGAACAAGGTGCTCAACGAAGCAAATCCTAGTCAGTGTGCAATCCTTCCAATTTAAAAGAGAATGGAGGACTGAATGCAGGAGATGATGCCTGCATAATCACAAGTGAAGTGTTGCTCCACTTGGAGGACTGATTGGAGCCCTGAATGGTGATGAGGGAGAAAGTGTGGGTGCATGGACCACCTCCTGTGGTCACAGGAGTAGGCGCCAAGTGGGTGACTGGTGGGAAGGGAGGAGAAGATGGGGAAATATGGAGGAAAGCAAACAGGGGACTAGAGGGGAAGATCAGTCTGGTGGTGGAATCATGGAAATGGTGGAAGGTGATATGTTGTTTGCAGAGCTTAGTAGAGTGGTAGGTGATAATAAGGGGAATCCTGTCCTTGTTGTGTATGGGGTGGAGGGGGCCAGATCAGAAATACAGCTAATGGAGTATATGTGGGTGAGGGCCAAGTTGATGTTGGTAGCAGGGAAGCCATGTTTTTTGAAGGAGGTCATATCAGGTGATCAGGCAAGAAAGATCTCGTCCTGGGTATAGATGCAATGGAGATGGAGGAACTGGAATAAAAGAATGGAATCATTATAGGGGGAGGGTGTGAAGAGATGTAATCAAGGTAGCTGTGGGAGTTGATGGCTTCAAAGAAGATGCCTGCTGATAGTGTCTCCCCTGAGATGGAGACAGAGAGTTCAAGCAAGGGGAAAATGTTGCTAGAGATGGAGCAAATGAATTTGAGGTTGAGGTGGAAGTAGAAAAAGTCAACAAGCTTGAGGTCAGGTGGAAGTTGGGGGAAAACTCAAGAATATAATCATGAAGAAAGCACATCAGTGCCTACACTTCTTCAGGAGTTTGCAGAGGTTTGGTATGACACTGGAAACCTTGGCAAACTTCTACAGATGTGTAGTCCAAAATGTGCTGTGGCCTGATATAGGGGCTTTACCTCAGAGCGGAAATGCCTGCAAAAGGTAGTGGACACAGCCTAGCACATCACAAGCAAAACACTCCCCACCGTTGAGAAAGCTGCCATTGGAGAGCAGCTAGGATCCACACCACCCAGTACATGCTCTGTTCACGCTGCTGCCATTAGGAAAGAGGTCTAGGTGCCACAAGACTCACACCACCAGGTTCAGGAACAGCTGCTCCCCGTCCACCATCAGACTCCTCAAGGACAAACTCAATCAGGGACTCACTTAAGGTCTCTTCCTTTACATATTATTTATTACTGAATATTTTTTTCTTCTGAATTGCAGTTTTCTTGCATCTCTTTCTTTGTTTAAGTTTCTCTCTTTTGTATCTTTTCTTGCATGCAGTTTTTTTGTTCAACTGATAAGTAGAAATACTGTCCGACATGCAAGAAAAAGAATCTCAGGGTTGGATGTGATTTCATGAATGTCTTTGGCTTGGCTTCGTGGACGAAGATTTATGGAGGGGGTAAAAAGTCCACGTCAGCTGCAGGCTGAATGTACTCTGACATTAAATCGCAAGTTCAACTTTAATTTTGTTTTGATATTTCAATGAATCCTTATCCTTCAGAGAAGGATTCTGTGGTGAATTACAGCCAAAAAATGTTCCAACAGGATGAGAAAATATGTTGCATTATGGAGTATGTTGTTTATAACTTTAGTGTCTAGAAATAAATCTGTTTTGTGCGTCTGAGGTGTGGAGGGAGGGAAAGAGGGCCACAAACTTTGCATACTCGAATGCGCTCAAGGAATTTAATGAGAATGGGTATTGACAGTGGATGTTTAACATTAGCTCTTCAAGAGATTGGTCAGTTGCTGAAGCTTGAAAAGGGGCAGCAATGTACCATATTAACTAGCCTAGATGACAGGACGATAAGTGAGCAGCCAATCAATTAGTGGGAATGAGCTAGATGTGCATGCCACAGAAATTTGTTGCGTGGAAAATCAACAGGCGGAAAGAGTGATAACATGAAGTGAGAGGCAGAGAGACAGTGACAAATAGACATTAATTTAGGATGAAAGATATCTCTAACAGCCTTATGAGTTAATATGTGGATCATTTCTTTAAATTGGTGAAAACCACATGCCTTGGCAACTAATATGTCTAAATGCTTTGGCCTCCATGGCAACTGCTAAAAAATCATAGGATCACGATTCAATTCCACTAAAGAGCACAAGAACATAGAAATCTAAATTGATACCCTGTGGCTATTCTAAAGGTGCTGTACTCTCAGTGATGCATCATTTTAAACTTTTATTCAGGTCCCCTTCAGCCCTTCATATCACTGTGTTAAGGAAAAGCAGGGGATTTCCATATTAATCCTTCAATAAGCAAAATTTAAAATACATTAACACCCATTTTCAATGGCCACTTTTTCATTTCTTATGGTACATCCATTGTCTGTTGGTTGTCAACTCTTGCAGTAGAATTAAAATTCAAAAGTATGTTATAAAATATTTTGGGGCATTGTGAGTTTGAGAAAGGTCCTTTGTAAATGTGAACCATATGTTTCTTTCAAAGTTATATAATAATTATTTTTATTTCAGTTTAATTGACAGATCAAGCAGAGAAACTGAAGATCAAACCATGTTACATAGTTTGAAATTTAAACTTATTAAAACAGTATGAATTTAAAATTAATTTAAAAGGTGCAAAAAAGATCATGGCAGTTATCAAGTGAAACTACTGTATATTCATGTAAATCCATCTAGCTAGCTAATGTCCATCAGAGGTTAAAAACTTCACTTAGAAGTGATTGTAGTCCAATATCCAAGCAGATGATTAACTGTATGACTTTTATCAAATTAATATTGCTTCAAGTTATCAAGGAAACAATGAATGAACAGTAAATAGCTGCTTAACCATTGTTGTCTGCAGTACAATAATTAATATTTCCAAAATTTGGCAGGTTACAACTAACCATGTGCTTGCAAGTCACATATTAAAAAAAAATCTTTGAGGTTCCTTGCATCTAAAATAGAGATACTATAAAGATATGATCTTATATATGTATTTTGTTTACATAATATTTCCTCCTTAGCAATGATTCATAACACTTGTCAATGTTTAGCTCAAACTACAACATGGCTTCTACACATTCAGCTGAATTCAGCGATGTAAATCTTTAAGTGTAATAAATCTGTGAACAGTTTAATCAGCTTAACTGAAGTCTCCAGTTCAAAAATTAATTGTGAGCTAAAATCAAGATCATGGCCGATTTAAATCAAAATTAGAAAACTTCTCGGTACTGAAAAAGAGCATGGTGAACTGATGCAATAGGTAGCAAAATTTGATCTATGAAAATTAGTTTCATAGTATCAATGTTAGCAAAAGTTTGTGTCGGTTTAAAGTTACTACTCAATTTTGACACAAGGTGGAGCACCTATCTCTTATGAGGGCCGGCTTCAGTATTCATACCTAAACTGTAAAGCAATTATAAAAATGTGGCAAATTTCCTTTTAGTGGATTTGCTAGTTTATAAGATCAATCTTCATAAAACCGAATTATTGCCATTGAAGGGTGCACTGGAACTTTATTCAAAATATCCATTTAAAATAGTGAATGAACAATTTAAATACTTGTAACGATGAATTAAAAAAAAAATCTTTTTAAAGAAAACTTGTGCTTACAGTCAACCAAATTGAATCAGTTCTTATAGGATGGTCACCACTCTCATTGACTATGGTTCGTTGTATTTAATTTGGTTAAAATGAATATTCTACCAAAATTTTTATACCTTTTTCAATCACTGCCGATAGACCATTTTGAATCAATTATTATGTCATATATATGGCAAAATAAGAAACCTAGATTGAATAAGTGGTATCTTTAGAACACTAGAAATAATGGGGGATTATCCCTGCATAATTTATGTTTTTACTACTGGGCTATAGACATAAGAAATATGTTTCTTTTGTTTCATTGTGAAAAGATGGATGAATATCATAATTGGATTGAGATGGAGTTGAAGTCCCTCAGAAGTACATCCCGATGGGAGTTATTGGGGTTATGTTTGCCTATCTCTATTCAAAAATTGGAAATTTGATAATGACACATAGATTGAAAATCTGGAATCAATTCAGAAAAAATTTCAGAATCCCGCGATTTATAGTTACAAGTCCTATAATAGCTGATTAGTTATTTCAACCAGCTGGTATTCAAGAATTGATTTTTTTAAGGTATTAATAATTTTAAACATCTTCTTGTACAGCAACGCTTTACGTCACTTCAACAATTGGGGACGATACTTAACCTATCAAATAGACATTATTTCAGATACTAACAAATTTGACATATTGTTCGCTCTAAGCTTTTAAGATTTCCTACTCTTCATGACCCAAATTTTACTGATGAACTATTCGAGTTACAATTTACTCATAAAGGCATGATATCTGCTTTATATTATAACTATTGAATAGGAAAGCAATTTCTTTCAATGAAATTAAAACTGAATGGGAGAATGATCTGAATATCTCTTTCTCAGAGGAAGAATGGACTTCAATTTTGGGCCAGATTTATGATTCATTATTGTGTCCTAGGCATAGAATTGTTCAATTCAAAGTGCTACATCATGTATATTTCTCCAAAGCAAACTTATTTATTCTGATATTAGTTCACTTTGTGACAAATGTAAAATACTTGATGCCTCCTTGTTACATATGTTTGGATGCCCTAATTTGCAAAAATATTGGACCAAAATTTTTAGAATTTTTCAACCACATTTAGGATCACTTTAGATCTATGTCCAGTAATTGCACTATTTGGTTTTTCTTAAGATAAAAATATTATTTTATCTTCTAATCAAAGACAGGTTATAGCATTCACCATTTTATTAGCAAGAAGCACAATTCTGTTAATATGGAAAGATGAGCTCCGACCTACACGTAATCAATGGCTATTAGATATTATGTCCTTTATAAATTCGGCATAATGTCATGAAAATCAAGATTTCTTTTGATAAGACTTGGGGCCCATTTATAGCTCACTTCAATATTTGACTAATTAGGTGCATTAATGAAAGACACTGGGCCTGCTTGTTTGGATCCCCTGAGGCTGCTTGTTTGGATTTAACACTGCACACAATATGAATTTTAACCTTGATTGTTGAGGGTTTGATTTTTTTCTTTTCATTTTTTTCTTACTTAGCTCAATGTATGTATTACCATTTATTAGAATTAAGTAGTATTGCTATTGTACCATATGTTATTATTTGTAAATCTGCAAATATTTCATTGGAATTTATTTACTGCTTTTTTGTTTGTTTTTCTGATAAAACTCAAAAAAAATTGTAAAAGAGTGTGGATGAACATCGAGGGCATTTAAGAGAAAACTAGAAGGTTAAAGGGTAGGGAGGGTTTAGTACTATTTTTAAAGGGATATAAGGGTCGGCACAACATTGAGGGCCGAAGGGCCTGTACTGTGCAGTAGTGTTCTATGAAGAAATGTGGCAGATGAGAAAGGAGTATCTATAAAACTGACTTATGCCCAAGTTCGGATCCAATCATGGTACAGATTAACAAATTAATAGAAATGTGGACATACACAAAAATTATGAATGAACAGACTGGCAGATATAAATGTGTTTATCTCCATTCTGCATTTAGACAAGATCTCTGTATTCAAATGGCTTCATAGACTATTTTCTTTTATCATGTGTTTGCTTAATTTAAATACACTGAAGTTTCATCAAAAATAGCCTTATTTAATGGTCTATGCCATTCGAACAAATAGTAGTCCTGGAGGTCAAACATGTGTGAAAATAATGGTTCACAAAGGACTCATTCTAGACATTCCTGGTGGTGTTTGTGTCATTTTCATGCACATACCACTGTAAATACTGTTCTCATGAAAGACATGATTAGCAATCAATTTTCTGCAAGAGTACATATCAACCACAGACAATTTCAGGAGTTCTGTGCCTCATCTTAGAATCACCTGCACTAATTGAGGTTATGGACGATATCAATGAATTAAAATTCTAAAGAGTGTCATTATTGTGCCGAAAGTACAGAGTTTAAAGAAGTTGCGGTGCAGACATGGAAGAAAGAATCACTGTGATTTTTCACATCCTGATCAAAGCATTGGACATCAGAAAAGACATTCTGTGCATTAAAGGTCTCAGAAAGCTATCCTAAAACTGAAGGAAAGCAGCTGTTTGAAATAAATAATTAATTAGGCCTCACTTTTAAAAATAGGCCTATTCTAATCATTGCCCTTGTCGCCTTTTATATTTTTAATCTCCTATCTTATGCCATGCACAAGGAATTCATTTTCCCAACAAGTCTCTTCTTGTTAAGAACATTATGGCATAGGATATCCAGCCAGAGTCGAGCAGGCTGCTGACCTTCACACATGGATGGTGCCTAATCCACGAAGTTCCTCCAGCCGCTCATTGTTTGCTCAAGATTCCAGCAACTGTCGATTCTGTGTTTCTTTAACATTACATCTTTTTTCTCATTATGATTAATCATTCATCCTTATTAAAGTTTTTTTTTCTTCTTACGATAGGTCTCCAACTGTTTGGTTCTTTGTATAGAATGCTGGCATTTCTACTAAATTCTTTTCAAAATTTATAGTTGTGTAATTTTGTTCTTTCCTCTGTTCTGACTCTTTCTATTCGTCCAGTGGTTCTCAACCTTTTTCTTTCCACTCACCTACCACTTTAAGTAATCCCTATGCCATTGGTGCTCTGTGATTAGTAAGGGATTGCTAAAGGTGGTATGCGAGTGGGAAGGGAAGGTTGAGAATCACTGCTCTAGTCCCAATTGTTACTGAAATATTTTGCTTCAGAAAAATTGTTATTGTCTTTGGAGTTATGAAACAATGCACATAAGGAGTCAATTAGGTACCATTAAAACAGTGATTTTCATACTTTTTCTTTCCACCCACATACCACCTTAAGCAATCCCTTACTAATCACAGAGCACCTATGGCATAGGGAATATTTAAAGTGGTATGTGAGTGGAAAGAAAAAGGTTGAGAATCACTGACCTATACACACATCACTATTTATTTTGTTTTTAACTCCTTTCCTATGTAAGGATAACTTGCTGTTGCAGAATCTCTACTAGTTTTCATCAGAACCAATGGCAATATGATTCAATTGCTGCCCAAGAGTTCATCCATCTAAACATAACTATCAATGGGAACATAAATCAGATAGTCTCTCATCCAAGCTACAGGTTGGAATCCCAGGGAGTGGAAGTGGTAAACCTAATTCACAAAATACCGGTGCTAGAAGGGAAATTCTGATCAGAAAATTACATGCATCTAAAATCCACTCTGAAATGCTGGTTCTAATATTGCCATTCTGCAATAACTAAATGCAACTGTAAAAAATAAAAAGAGAGGCCCACCAGTTATTTTACAGACTGATCAATTGAACCCCCTCAAACCATTGGTTCTGACTTTCATCGGGGGCATGGGTTAGTCATAATCTCTGTTCCACGGTAGGGGACCCTAAAGCTAGGGGGCATAAATTGAAGCACAGAGGATAAAAATTTAAAAGGAACTGGGACAGCTTTTTCACACAGAGGGTGGCAGGTCAGTTGAATGAAAAATTGCCAGTGGAAGTAGTTAAGTTGGGTACAAATATTTAAAAGACATTCAGACAGGTACATGGATTGGAAAAGCTTTGAAGAATATTGGCCAAATCCAGGAAAATGTGAGTGGGTTAAGTAGATAACTTATTCAGCATGGCTGAGTTGGGTGAAAGGGCCTGTTTCCATGCTATAAAATTCCATGTGTGTTGTGTTCAGCTAGAGCAGTGGTTTTCAAACTGTCCCCCTAAACTCACATTCCACCTTAAGCAATCCCTATGCCATAAGTGCTCTGTGATTGGTGAAAGGGTTAAAATGAATTGTAAGCTGCAAGTAGCTAGAAAATGTTTTTGAATTCCACGAGTATGTCTCCACAGAAACAGTATTTAAGCCACGGGTTTTTTTCTGCATGTTTAATATAAACAAGTTTAGTTTTTAATGTGCTTCAGAACCGAGGAAAAATGTAGATAGCCCAGCTAATTTATTTGACCATTCTTTTGAAGTATCAATATTTTATTGTTTGTTTTATTAACAGTTTTAAGTATAGTTTTAATTGTTCTCATCACAGAGTTTAAATAAACAGTTCAAAACTCGATGCTACTTTTGAACAGACTTTTCATTTTAACGAATCAAACAATAACATCTGCATGCTGTCCAAGCAATTATAAAGGAAAATTAGTTGCAATAATTGGTAAGGGATTGCTCAAGGTGGCATGTGAGTGGGAAGGGAAGGTTGAGCACCACTGCTTGAGACCCAATTGTTACTGACTTAATTTTCTTGAGAAAAATTGTCATTGGCCCATTTCCTTTGTCAATTAGGTACGATTAAAACAATGGTTTTTAAACCTTTTTCTTTCTACTCAGATACCACTTTAAGTAATCCCTTATTAATCACAGAGCACTTAGGGCATAGGGAACATTTGAGGTGAAATGTGAGTTTGGGGGGGGCAGTTTGAAAACCACTGAGCTAGAGGAACTTTTAAACAGACATTAAGCATCTAAGGCAACTAGTCAGATGCCGTAAGATGTGGAATGATTCCACTCAAAGTCTGAACTTACCATTCCCTAACTGTGTCAATGTTGGGCCCATTTTACACCCAGAAGCAGTACGAATTAACTTCAACCATTGTTTTCTTTGATCTTCAAGAAATATTGGTAGTTCATGTTATGAAATTTTCCATGGTCTTGATGTAATATCTGACCATCTTTTAAAATTCACATCTCACTGAGTAAGTCAAGTTACATTTTTATATCTTGGAAAATCAAGCAGATCATTTTTAAAAAATTTGTATTTTCAAAACATTAAATGTTAACATTTCAATAGAGGTTACACTGTTAGCATTCTTTGTTAATATTTGTAAACTGTTGTCATGACTGCAGAAAGGAATTCTCATGTCACTGCTTTAAGCACCCTTTCTACTTCAAATTTATTGCTGGCTGACGAGTTGTCATGGGAACATTTCTATAATTCCACTCATTTATGTGGCTCACTATCATATAAATTTAGAATACATTTCCAATGGAGAAAAAGGCAACATAAAATAGTAGATGATTGGATAATGCAGCATATAATAAACAGAAATTATTCAACACATTATCTGCTGGAATTTCCAGCATTTACTACAGGATCCTACCACCAGGCACAGTTTTTCTTCACCTCCCCTCTCGGCCTTCCACAGGGACCGCTCCCTCCCTGATTTCTCCCCACCTATCGCTTCTCTCCACCCCCCCACCCACCGGCAGCTCCTCCCTCACCGCAGTCCATGGCCCCAAAAAGGCCTTTAAAGTGAAACAACACTTCACTTATATATCTGTAAGACTTATTTACTGTATCCTGTGCTCTCTTTGTAGCGTCTCTACATCAGAGAGACCAGTCACAGATTGGGAGATCATTTTGCTGAGCATCTCCTCTCTGTCCGCAACCACAGTGGCCTCCCAGTAGCCAACCATTTCAATTCTGAGTTACACTCCCACACTCGCATGTTTGCAGGGTTGGCACCAGAATGAACATTAGAGGGGGCAGGGCATTAGGGTAACTGAGAGGGACACAGTCCAACACTTGTAAACTTGCTCAGCGGTGGGGGTGGAGCTGGTTCTGCTGATCCCTACCTACCAAACGTTAACATCCTCCACGTCTTCTGTCCCTCCAACATTGTATGGGGGGGCACAGTACCTTGCTTGGGGGGGGAATGCCCCTTCTTAGTGAAGACCCTACATGTATGTCTATGGCCTTATGTACTATCCCACCCTGACCATCCACAGATTGGAGGAACAACACATTATCCGTCTGGGCACATTAACATCGACTTCTCTGTTTTCTGTTAACCAGCTTGTTTTTTCTTTCCCCTCCCCCTTTCCTGACTTTCTATTCTCCCCTCCCTCTCCTCATCCACCTATTATCTCCTGCCTTTGGCAACCCCCCACCCCCCCTCACCGCGCCCCCCCCCATCCTGCCGGCATTCTCTCATACCTTAATGAAGGGCTCAATCCCGAAACGTTTGTTATGTATTTTTACCTTTGCGTCATAAAGGGCACTGTGACCTACTGAGCTTCTCCAGCATGTTGTGCGTTTTGTATAATAAATAGACTTCTGTAAGGTTGTCTCCTCTGTTACCGTAAAACAAGAAGAAACAGAATATTTGACTTGAAAACCAAACAACTGCAGTTGCAGGATGTTTTAAATATAAACAGAAAATGCCTGAAACCTTCTAATGTTTCAAGTCAAACAATCAAAGATTCTTCTTCAAAATCAGAAAAGTGTGCAAGTTAGTTTTAAGTTGTAGAGGGAGGAAGGAAGAAAATATATCTAATAGGGTGAGGTTGTACTGCCAAATGCAATGTTTATTGAGCTGCCTGGTGATTATATTGATGATGGAATTTAGCAGAACAGAAAAGAAACAAAAGGGCATATTAAAATTGTAAATGTAGGTTAGAGCTGTTGTTGAACCTGATTCAAGGTTCAAGGAAATGCCCAGCATATCAAGCAGTGGCTGTGAAGAGCATTAATATTACAGATTCAGTACTGCAGATTCTGGCCAGTTCTGGTGCAATGGAAAAGGTGCGATCCCTGATATTGTTGAATGCAAAAAGCATGGCGACACTGCCAGAACTGCTGTAATGGAAGTGCTGCCTCTGGCTCAACTGCTAAGTCCTACTGCCAACAGCTCCATATAGGCTTTAAGTGGCCTGTTAAAGGAGCCGATGATGCAGTGAAATCCTGCAACTGCAGTAGTCTGCACTCAAGATGGCGGCACCTGTGCTTAGCAGCAACAATGAGGGGTTGTAGACTGCAGGGAATAGCAGACAGCTCAGGACACCAAAAAACAGGGAGAACACCCCCCCCCACTCCAACCTCAGAGAGGAGAAGCAGAGGAGACAACCTTACAGAACAGTGACCATTGGCAGCGAACCAATGAGGGGCTCAGTGGCTGAGGGACCCATACAGGTTGCAGGTGGTGTGGATGGGAGACATGCATGGGCTTTCGGCTGTTGGAGTCTGCCACAAGGGGACCAGGTATTGGAGCCAGGATTCAAGAGGGTGCTGAGGGCAAGCAGGGCTCCCAAAGTGTCTCAGGTACTAAAGACTTCCTGATTGTGTCAGAGGGTTGGATCTGGAGCTTGGGTTGCCGATAGATCGAATAGCAGTCAATGTGGCTGCAGAAGGACTGGAGATGAATCCACTCAGTGACTCTTCTGCTTCTCTTTTTCTCTTACTGTAAAGGCATCAGGCTATAGTGTGGATTGTGGAGAGAATGTGGATTGAGGAGGGTCAAGTGAGTTCTCTGTCTGGTCCCTAGTCAGAAGTTGCATCACCTGCCAATCAAGTTTGGACTTTGCCCACCCATTAGTGCACACCTGATCCTTTAAATTACTTAATGATTACCTGGGCCAGACTCCCCACCTTACTGCACTTTAAAAGCCAATCACGAGCAGCAGATCATTCTCTTTTCTCCTCGGTCCTGGCTACAAACTCTGCTCTATGCCAGGTTACAAACTGTGGACATCATTGGAGGTGTCGACGGTAAGGTATGTGCTACACTGAGAGTGGGACCATAGAATTGTGTGGGAATACTTAGCATTGCATTCCATTAGAACAGGGAGCCAACATTACACGTTGAACCCCCTGTATAGTAAGAGTGTGCTAGTTAATGAATGTTACTGCACGTGTGTTGGAGAGAGAGTAAGCAATCACTGATATCAGAGATCGCTGTATCCGATGTGGCTGCTTATATTGTTTCAAGTACCAAGAGCTGTTTTGTATCTTCTTGGTTACTCTTCTCCGTGTGTGCAACCTGTGTCTAGGCTCATTTCTCTATGAACTCACCGAACCGCACTGGATTACACATAACATAAGCCCACACTAATGATGACTCTTTGTCTGCTGTAATTTTGTGTCATATTACATATTAAGTAATATTACATGACAATAAAGGAATCTTGAGGTCCAAAGGTTACAAAGTGCCCAGATAGAAGACAAAATGCTGTTCCTCAACATTACACTGGGTCTCAATGAAGTTAATGCTAGGAGGCACAGAGAGACAGATCAGAGTGGGAGAACAGGCCCCTGAAACGTAAAGGTCTCCCCTCTGGAGCGATGGAGGTGCTCCATTAATAATTTGGTTTGGCCAACCTCTCTGATGTAGCAGTGATGAACAAACTATGGATTGTGGCAGAGATCACAACCACCTTGAATGATCCTGAAACCTAACCACAAAGGGTAGAGCTCTCTCAGTGAGGGTGAAGAATAGAGTTTGAGTGTTGGATCTTTAAATCAGATAGTTTCAGCAGAAGCTCCGTAAAACCAGAGAAAAGATCTGACCTTTTTCAGATGGAATGAAAATCTTAATGTCTCTATTGCATTATTGTTTCTACACATATAACTTAGAACAGAAAGCATTTACACATATATAAAATTGGGGTAAATTTTCAATAAATGGAAGTAAGATGGCTTTGATGAAGAATTGTAATCAGTGAAGATTATGTGACACACAGAAGATATTCTATGAGCATGTGAGGCGAGTTATTTTCAGTTCAGTAACAAGGTGTAAAGTGCTACATGTGCTCAGAGCTTACCTTTTTAACCAAAGCTGCTTGAAATTCAATACATTTCTGTTGCTTGAAATCACCACATGTTGAGTTAAATTCAAAAAGAAATCACAGAAATGCTGGAGGAACACAGCAGGTTTCGTAGAGTCCATGGGAGGTAAGGATATATTTGAGCTTGAGCCCTTCTTCAAGGCTAAATTTCAGGCACTTGTATCCTTTCAAGAAAATAAATATCAGCACTGTGGATCATGTACAAGAACTGGGATGTTGGCACAGGACCTGGCCCAAGATGATATTCTGTTTTTAAAAAAAAAAAATCAACCACCTGCTAACTTACTGGGGTGATTTGCAAATTGCTGCAGAAGACTGGAGGTGAGATCGATGGAAGGAAGGCTGATGAATACGATTTGGGTGAATGGACACTTAATAAGTCAAAGCAATTGTGCAGAGTGGAAGCATGAATAATGATGATCAGAGTGTATCAGAAAAGACTGAGAACACTAACAGAGGGTCAGACAGGGAAAAAATGGTAAAAGGACAAAAATGAAAGTCTCTTTATCCGAGTCCTTGCTGCATTCACAATAATTAAAGGCTCAAATGGAAATAAATAGGCATGCTTTGACAATGTAATATTACTGAAGCCCGGTGCTCAGTTTTCTGCGGCAATTGAAATTTTAGAAAGAGAGGAAGAAAAGGTGAGGTACTGCTGCGATCAGCGCAATGTTTTTGGCCTCAAGGATTGAGATGCAGAATCAGTCTGGGTGAAAATAAGAAATACAAGGAGCAGAAGTCTGAGTGGGAATAGTCTTTGGGTCCCTTAATCTTAACTCACACCATTGGATAGAGTGAATGGATTGGGTGAAAAATAAGAAATAATGTGCACTTGTGAAAAAGCTCTAACTACATTAACTGTGGGTGAGTTTAATCTTCATATTAATGCACAAATCAAATTGACAAAGATCTTTTAAATCCATGAATTGTATTGCAGATACTCTTAGACAATCTATGATCAGGAAATAAGCTATTTTAAATTTGGTCATGTGTAATGTGACAGAATTAATGAACAAACTCCCCATGAGAGAGTAATCATAATAAGGGGAAATTTTATGCTGAGCTCGAGAAAATTCTTACATTTAAATGGAATCATTTAAATGAAAACAAGGCTGGCTGTAGTAGAAGGAAATGGATTTGAAGTAACAACTCAAAATAAGGAGAAAACAGACTGTTGAGGAAATCATTCACTTATTTCCAAAAAGATCCTCCTCCATTGAGAAATGAAGGTGCTAAGGGACTCATTCATGGCTAACAAAAGTTAATGATAGTGTCACATTTGAGGTAAATGAAGTGGTAAGCCAAAACTTGGGAAAAGTCTATAAACTAGCCAAGGATGACCAAAATGGTAATAAAGAGTGAAAGTGAAGTAGTAAAAAAAAACTAACATTTTCTACAATATACAAAAAGAGAACAGTTAACTATTCATTGGTTAAAAAGAGGATGGCACATGAAAATTAATAATAACATTAATAAGGAAATGGAAGAGAGAAACCAATATTTCGAATGTGTTTTCACAAAAGACATAACAGCATCCCAAAAATCAAGGTTCAAGGTTCATTTTGTTGTCACTTAAAAAAAGATTTAAAATGTAATGTACATGATGAGGCAAACAAAGAATCACCATGAGTTGCCCAGCGCCCTTTACAGTATGAAAGAAAGAGAAGCAAAAGTGAGTTCCTTCAGAGAGTGTCCATAGATTTGCCCCCGGGGTTCCTGCAGCCTCTTCAGCCAAACCTATGTTTTTTTCAAACATAAAACTGACGTTTTTTTCCTCCCCATCATCAATTATCACACCTACCTTCCAGAGTGGCCATTCACATTAGAATGACCAGAACGCCAAAAATTCGGATCTCGCCATGCATTTACACTAAATAACTGAAGTGCGGTATTTTTGGTCCACATTGGGTTGCCACTGTGTCAACTGTATCGTTCAAGCTACGTGTGACGTACAGCATCAGACATCATCAATAGCGTCCCATTGTTGCTGCCAAATGCCTGGAGTTGTGTTTAGACTGCAGGCGTTCTGTGAAATTCTCTAGATGTCCAGGAGGTAAAATATCATTCTGATATTTTATCTCCAGTACTTTTTACAGACTGCTTTCCGGAATTTTGGAATAATTTTCTGTAACACAGCACTGTATATATAAAAAAAACCAGACTCTTCTTGTATTCATTCACAGGAAGTGATCAAGGTCAATAATGAATGCCTGTTCCTACTTACTGATGAACTGAGAGATACACTTGCCTATTTCAGGAGAAAGGGTTGTAGGTCAGGTGTTGTACAAAGGCTGACCGGGTAAAGAAAGTTGTGATAGATGTCCCAAAAGACATTAATGCACCAGTTAACATTTTACAACAATCTGATAGAATTGATTTAATTATTGAACTTAAATTCAGCGTTGAGCTGCTGCCTTACAGTGCCAGCTATCAGAGTTCAATCCTGACCATTGCTGGTGTCTCTGGAATTTGTATGACTTCACACTAAATGTGATAGCTTCCTCTGGGGGTTGTGATATCCTCCCACATGTGCAAGTAGATTAACTGGCTCCTCTCAGTGTAAGTAAATGGTAAAAGTATAAAAGCGAATTTGATGGGCATGTTTGGAAGAAACAAGTTGCAGTTCTACAGAGAAATAAGAAGGGAAATTGGAATCCTGGTGCTGGAACATATTAGCTTCTGCCTGAGCGGCCACATGGATCCATTTCAATTTACCTACTGCAGCAACAGATATACAACAGATGCCAATTCACTGGCTCTACTCAAAGCCCTGCAATACCTGGATAGCAAAGATGCATACATCAGGAAGCTCTTTATTGACTACAGTTTGTCATTCAACACCATTATTGATAGGGTCTATCAATAGCCATGAAGTCGAGAGCATGGAATGATAGGCTTTAATAAACACAAGACTTTGGCTAGCCCAGATCCAGGTATTGAATGCCGGAAGGGGGGAGGAGGTCGACTTTTATGGCCAGGACATAAGGGGAGGAGAGATAGGAGATGAGTCGCTAGTGGGCGGGCCAGTCTCATACATACAACTGCAGGTAGGGAATAATGTACAAGAAGAAAATATATCACTACAATTATCCCCTCAAAACTGATCAGCAGACTCCCAAGACCTGGGCTGCAATGCCCCACTGAGTAATTGGATTCTGGATTTCCTAACCTCCAGACACAATTCGTGAGGATTGGTAAAAACATCTCCACAATCTCCATCAGAACTGGAGCACCACTGGAATGTATTCTTAGCCCTCTGTTCTACTCAGATTTCAGGGTCGCATGGCTACCATAGCAGTTAGTACCACACTGTTACCACACCAGTGATCAGGACATGGGCTCAAATCCCGTGCTGTCAGTAAGAAGTTTGTGCGTTCTTCTTGTGTCTATGTGGGTTTCCTCAGTGTGCTCCAGTTTCATCCCACCATTCAAAACATAGTGGGATTGAGGTTAATTAGATGTAATTGGGCAGCACAGACTTGTGGGCTGAAACGGCCTGTTACTGTGCTCTATGTCTAAATTTTAAAAGAAGAGCAGCAGCAATAATCAAGTATCAACATCACCCATAAAATCAACATCACCCAGGACATGCTCTGTTCTTACTGCTACCATCAGGAAGAGGTATAGATGACACAAGACTCATACCACCCAGTTCAGGAACTGTAGCTACCACTCCGCCATCAGGCTCCTCAACACAAACTCAATTAGAAAATCATTTAAGGGCTCTTACTTTGAACATTAATTATTATTGCATATTTGTTTCCTGCATTGTACAGTCAGATTGCATACATTTCTGGAGTACAGTCTTTGCACTACCAATAGGTAGAAATACTGCCTGGCCTGAGGGAAAAAGAACTTCAGGGTTCTATGTGATGTCATGTGTGTACTGATGATAAAGTTGAACTTTGAATTTTGCTATGCTGCATGTCAAAATAAATAAATAATAAACTCTCCAGCTGCTGCGGTGATACTTGAATTCATGTCTTGGGCCATTAGTTTTGAAAGAGCTAACTGAATACAGCTCTGCAGTAATCCATATATCATTTAGTCAGGATTAAAGAAAGACATTCTGCACCAAAATAGTTTTGATAATGACAAACTTCACCTGAAAAGTTCTGACTTAATTGAAGGCATTAGAGACTGGTGATCCCCAGGGGAGCAGAATGTCAAGAAAGCTACACCAGACCTAATTAATTGCAATAAAGAATGTTGAAGTCACCCGCAGTTCTAAATTTCTTGTTTTGCAATTGTTCACACAACTGCTTGAGGAGACTTCTTTCATCTGGATGCATTTAAAGAAGAAAAGCAAAGCCACAATAGGTGACAGAACAGCCATGTGACCATTGGACTGGGAGACAATGGAGATGGGAAATCCCACTTTTCATGTGCACAGAAGTCTGTATAATTACATCATAAATGAACATTGGATTTGAATTATGCCAGACGCACATGCAGCCTTTTCATCAATGTTGATATTTGTATCCAGACATTAGGTCCATAATTGTTGACCTCCCTTATTTAAAAACAGACTGACTTGGAGCACTGCCATGAAAAATAAAATGATTCTGGAGGCACAAAATCTACAACTACGTTAAGGACAATTTTTTTCAGATTGAGCACGTTCTAAAAGTTACATCCCACTGATCATCATCTACCTAAAATAAACGGACAGGGACAGCTAAGTTATGAAATCCTGAAAGCTGAAAGGTCTCTGCTTGACTTTCAAACAAACCTCGAAGTGTCCAGGCTATTTACCAAGGACTCAGAAAAGCACCCAGCATCTTTTGACTCATCTGAGCAAATATTTGTGTTATCTTATAGGATCTTTCCTTTGATCCAGTTACAATTTTTAAGGATGCTAAAATGCCACTGATTTCTCATGTGTCATAAATTCCCAAATGACACACATTTATGAGGCTCTTGCTTGATTCTGGTGTAATGGGAATGTAATGAGCAGTGGGTGCGAATGAAGTGCTAAGTCTTGTACATGTATATTAATTATGTACTTATTTTTATCCTGATGGAGAGTTAAAATTTCTCCTCAGATGTCCAACAATAATCTCAGTTTTTAAGATCACAGATATCAGTTTTGAAAGATATGAAATGTTTAATGATGTACTCCCAAATATTTGAGGGACTTATACCCATTTTATTAGTACATATTAAAATGTAGTTTCTGTCAATCAAATGTTTGTTGCAGACACAGTTTTTCCATATCGAAAGGCTTATTTTTTTTTCCGCCTTTACCCGGCCCTCCCCACCAAGTTTATTTACATTTAGAGATCTTCCTCTCACACTGAGTCAGGTGACTTGTTTTAGCTTTGGATTATTAATGGCTACTTAAATCAAAGTCGACAGTCAATTACTCTGATATTTGCACATCTATTACCGTGTTCCAATCCCTCAGCGATTGATTGATAGTTTCTTGTGTTCAATCATTCAATTACAGTTGGGAAGATTGTTAAACATGCTGGAAGGGTGGTAATGGTCACGATTTTGCTATTTAGGGATGGATGTGATTGGCTGTAACCAGATTTGGATCTGATTGATCATTGTGGCTTCATCTTCTTGAACCAAGATTAGATGCAGTAATTCTCAAGACTTCTTACCTGACCTAAGGCACAAGATTATCTATCACTATTTGTGTTTTACAGATAGACTTTCAAGCTAAAGTGTTCATAGTTTACTAACAGGATGTCAATTCCAATCCTGTAGCTGAATATTATTAATGCTTCTTGTTACTGTTTTCAAAGTTTAACTGTTTCACACTGAAGCCAAAAATACATCTGAGGAACATGTGCATTGCCTGATATTGACTGACCGACAGTTGAGACACAGCACAGGTAGGGGCCAATGCACTACCTGTGGCATATGTGGATAGGAAGGAATCGTGGATCTACCTGGATCCCATGAAATCTTACTGTGTTACATCACAAACAAACAAGAAAATTTTCTTGTGTTTCCCACTCGCTGTCCTCCCTCAGCAGACTTTCATGATGAACAGAGAATAGCAGTGAACACAATGCACTCTGGCCAGATTACTTCAGTGTGCATCACCAAAGGTGGATCAATATATTGAGACTGGCTGAAATGCTCTGCTGCTAGTCTGGGTCTGTAACAGGTGGTTAGAGAGCCAATACAAGTGCTGCATGTACCAATCTACCTGTTAGAGATCCATTTGACCATGACGCTGTTGGTCAGTGAGGAAAGTGATTGTGAAGCTAAAGGTTTAATTCCACACGGAGGTACACTCCTGACTTGTTTGGCACTAGAATTTTACCAAATAGATTCAGAACAGATCTAGCAGCTCAAATGTAGACGTCCATCGTCATCAGCACAGTAGCATTCTGGCACAGCCTTTGACTTCATGATATGGGAGGTCCCTCACTCAAGTCATTAATCTTTAGACTAAGGGACCAATCTTGTTCAATGAAGAACAGGTCAGGAGCAGCACCAGGATGTCTGAGGACTGTCACCATGTTGAATCTACATTGAACTAGAAATGTAGAAACATAAAAACAGAGAAAATAGGAGCAGGAGGGGAACCACTTTACCTTTCAACACCATGACTGATCACTTCAGTTCCTTGTTCCTGCCTCTGTTCACATCCCTTCACCTCCTTAGATATCCATCTGCTTTTTCAACATAATCAGTGACTTGGTCTCCATTTCCTTCTAAGATAAAGAATTCCATGGTTTCACCTCCCTCTGGGTGAATAATTTTTTTTCCTTAACTTATTTCCAAATGCACTCCATTATCTTGAGATTGCAATCTTGAGTCTGGACTCTCCAGCCTCTGGTAATATCTTTCCAGTATGTAGTGTGTCTAGTTATGACAGAATTTTGGAGCCATCTTTTAGTTGCCCCATTGTTACTCTCTACTCCAGTGAACATAAAGAGATCAACTCATCTGTCTACATATGCCAATTCTGTCATCCCAGAAATAAACCTTCATTGCACTTCATTTATGACAAGAACAATTTTCTTCAGATGACAAGACCAAAACTGCACACATCATTTTGAGATGGGGTCTCACCAGGCCCTATATATTTGCAGTAAAATATCTTTGTTACTGCACTCAAACCCTCATTAATGAAGTCCAACTTACCATATTGTGAATGGCTGAGCTCCAAGCACTGATTCATCCAGGACTCTATTAGACACTGCCTGCCACCAGGAAAAAAAAGACCCATTTCTTCTTACTCTCTGCTTCCTGCCTGTCAGCCAGTTCTCAATCCAAGCCAGCAAATTAACACAAATTGTATGTGTTTCAATTTAACATAACCTCTTGAGTAGGAATTTATTATTTCGGAGGTCCAAGAACACAACAACTAGCACTCCCTTATCTACTCTCGCTGATTAAATCCTGAGCTGCCTGCTAGGTAAATGGCACAAGCAGCATGACAGAGTCTAGTTATGCAAATGCACCACAAGATCAAAGTTGTAATGAGAAGGGAAACTTCCTATTTTCAATAACAGTGAAGCTCGACATGTCAGTGCAAATGACACAACTAAGGCACCACCAGACTCAGGAAGGCACCACCAGGTTCAGGAACAGCTGTTACCTCTCCACCATCAGACTCCTCAGCAACAAACTCAATCAGGGACTCTTAAGTGCACTTTATTGATTTTCCTTTTTGTTTTCTCTGTATTGCACAGTTTCTTTATAGTTCTTTGTTTGTTTACATGTTTTATGCTGTATAGAGTTTATTTTTGGCACTACCAATTTGTGGTAATTTTGCCACGCCTGCAGGATAAAGGAATTTTAGGGTTGTATATGATGTTATGTATGTCCTCTGACAATAAATCTAAAAATCTGATCTGTTGTATTCTTCAGCCAGAAAGTCCATTTGGTTGACCTGTATCAGCTTTTGCTTGTTGCATGCTGTCACAGAATGAAATAATAACAAGAAAACTAAGAAAACCAAAGTGCTAGGCACCAAAAACATGGAGTTGCAATGCCAAAATTGAGATGATAAACCAGCAATGCCTCTATGACACTGATAGCCACAAAGCGCAAATGAGTCTTGCAGAGGAATCCTGTCATTACCTTTTTCTATTGCCAAAGATTATCATTATTTTTAGCTTATTTCACATGGGATGAGCTACAGATGTAAAGATCATCTTCAGCTTTCACACACCATCTTCTCATTATCTTTCCTCTTATTTTGCCATAACTTCAACAATGCTTAGAAGCTCATGAGTATTTTTAATTCCATGATGGTGGCTGTCCTTACAATTGTCTCTACCACTTCCTTCTTTGCTTTTTGTCCCCAATCAAACCTATCCAAACTTTTCCTGTTGTCCAGAGCCAAAATTATGTTTTTCTTTAAATTCTATCAAATATGAGTTTCAGTGGATGTCACAAATTATAATATTTACGTTTCTAATCCAGGTAAATGATAGCTCCTCATTCTTCTCATCTTGTCTGATGTCTGCAGCTTCACTCTTCCTCCATCCTCTTCCAATCCTTATCATTCATTACAGAGTTGAATAATGTTGTCTTTGTTTGGATTTATTGGATCAAAGCCAGATGATAACTTGAGTGGTTTATCTGTGAGTTTTAAATCTGTTGTATTTGGAGTTTTGAAAAAAAATCTGTACTTATCCCCCTTGTACTTCTCATCTATCTGCTCCCTCTCGAAAATGTTATTTGAAAGCACCATACAAAGTTCTACTGTATTTCTTAGTTCTATCCCTGAAGCATGTCTTTGGACAATTCCATTGAGAAGAAAAGTATTTTTTTCATGGCCAGTAGCTTGATAATGAATGGCAGCTTTGAATTGCTCATGGGTCAGTGCATCTCTGATTTCTGTCTGCATACTGCAGAGAGATGCTCAGAGACCAGTTTCTCTACTTTGGATCTAACTGACTGCTGCGTGCAATTACAGAACTTAAATATACTCAGCTGAGGAGCGCATACATTTCACATCTGACTCATCTGGTGCTGGCCACACATTCTTCACCCACATCCCATCAAGAGGAAGGAGTATGAGCAAATGTACAACCATAATGTTTTAATAATACAAAAACAAAACAATAAAATTACATATTGAAATAAAAATTACAAGAAAAAACCTTCCTCTGTTAATTCAAAACTCCGACCACTGTACAAGGTTGGGGGGAAAAAAAACTAACATGGATATCAAGTGCTGACAACCTGGAAATAGACAGCACAACACTGAAGCTTCTAACGACCCTAAAACTTTAGATTGAGGTAATGGTCCTTAAAATGGCCCCTTTGTCTATAGGAAATTGGTATTTGAATCTTTAATGGCACATTTATTTTTTCTAAACTTAAACAAGACTGATCATTTAACCATTATGTGTGTGTCAGCAGAGAGGGATCTTCCCATTTTATCAAAATTGCACATCTGACTATCAATGAAGTAAAAGATAAAATTTGGTTTGGAGTTAGTCAGTAAAACGTCATGATCTAAAAAGAGCAATTAAAGGCCAAGGTTCCAATTTAACCATATTAAGTATGTAGAACCATATTCAAGGACAGATTCTTTCCTGCTGTTCACAGACATTTGAATGAACCCCAAAATAGTATAATTATGTTGGCTTTGCTACGCACCAACTGATCTTTCTCTGCAACTCTTCACCTTTGTTCTGTCTTACTTGTGATGCAACATACAAGATGCTTAATTTTCATTTAACTTTTAACAGAGATACAGCACGGCAACAGGCCCTTGCAACCCATGAGCTCCCACTGTTCAAATACACCCATGTGACCATGCACTTGCAAAACAACTTCCATCTCTGCATCTTGATACATATGTGTCAATGAACTTGAAACTATTAATTTTGTCTATTTAAATTGTTTATGAATACAAGGTCTTAAGAAATTAAAGCAGGTGTTGGCCTTTTAGCCCCTTGTGCCTGCTTCATCATTTAATAAGATCATTAATATATATAATTTTTTAAAACTTTTCTGCACTAAATCCATGTCCATTGCTTTCCATAATAATCAAAATTTATTTACCTTTATTCTGAATATACTCAGCATCTGAGCACAGCAGGAAAAGACTTTGGTGGCAGTAAACTGTCAAAGGGCCAGTGGGGGATTGGTCCTCCCTGATTTGTGGCCTGAAGCCCAGTTGCTGCTTGCAGACTTTTCCACTTTAGGTCAATCAATCCCACAGAGCTACAAAATGTAATGGCAGGTGTTGTAAATGGGCGTCGGAACAAGTGCAGGTTGTGGCCAGATCAGCATGAACCCATCAACCTTCTCTGCTTTATTATGCTGATATCTGACATTAAATATTGGATGAAAAATGTTTTCCCATAACTAAATATATGAAAGAATGAAGTATTATTCATTAATTGCTGCCAGCTCCTTGGTCATGATTTTTTCCCCAAGAAATTGTTTGAATTTGATCCAATTTGTTCATTTACTTGATCTTGTATTTATGTCAGAGATGAATTTACACCCATTAATACACTGTATCATTAACATTGCTTATTTCCACCTTCATAACTGATCACTCAGTTCCACTCCCATCTCTCCACAAACATTCCCTAATGAGCTGGTCAATTACAACATTCTCATTTTGGTTTTAATTCCCTAACAGTAGTTGTACAATAGCTCTGACTTGCATTCCTCTGTTGGTACATGCCTTTTTCTTTTCCCTCTCTTTCTCTATCCCTTTCCCCACCTAACCATCAGAATATAGAAAAATATTTTTTTTTTAACTGAAGTCTTTGACCTCCCTCTCAGGACTTCAATTTGCCCTCCCATTTGTTAAATCTTCAGCAACTCCCACAAACCAAATCAACTGATTCCCTGTACTGAAGCAATGAACTGCAATAAAGCTTAAGGAGATGCAATGTAAGTACAAGACAGTTACGAAGGGAAACAAAAATCCACCAACCGAACAATGATTTAAATGTTTTCAAATTTGTTTACTCCAGAAAGCTATTTGCTACAGACTTTTACAAACCACTATAATCATTAAAAGCAAAATTGTCCTTATTGTATGCAAATCACCCACAATTTTTAGAAGTTCATTTCACACATTTAGACAAGACCTTATTTATGTTTATTCCCTTAATAACATGATTCCTCCCAGATCAGTTTAAAATACAGTAATGTATTGAAGCATAATACAAAATAAACAGAATTAAATATTAACCTCAAATGCAAGGAAATTAAGCATTGCACATATTAAAATTATTTCTTTATGAAATGTGTAAAATATTACATGTAAAGAAAAACCAATGATTTTGTACTTCACAAAGATAATACTTAAAATATTCACTTAATAAAGCATTTTGGCATTTGTTGTCTTTCTCAAAGATCCAAATAAAATACATTTCAAACTGAATAATCAAGAACAGAATATTTCAGACTATTTATGGCAAAGTGAGATAAGTAATTATTTTGTATTAGAAAATAATTTGCAATAAGCAAACAAAACCTATTAGAGTGCTGTTTAAATCACATTGCTCATTATTGAGGAAGATAACAGAACTAAAGAAAGTTAGCTAAAAATTGGACACTGCCCTTACCTGGCACATGAAAGCCCAAACAGGTGGAGTGAAGATATTTGCAAAATAGGGCACAAACATACCATTTCACTCAGATTCTGATGCTAAAATTTTCCATGCATTCCTTCCCGCTGACAGCTATCTGTCAGGCTCACAACTGTCAATAATTTTGGTTTGATGAACTCCAGGAAGAAGTTACTTTCAATATACAAAAGTGGTGGAGAAATTCAGCAGGTCATGCAGCATCCAATGTGAATCCTGTGTCAGGAATCAGGAAATACAGGTAGTCACTGAATAAAAAAGAGGAGAGGAGGGAGGAAGAGGAAGAGAGAAGAGCACAGACTAACAGGTAAGAGGTGGATACAGGTAGAAAATTAGAAGAGAAAGAACCTAAAACGTGACAGGGGAGGGGGGCTAAAAAGTGTATCTCTGCTAGGAAATGGAAGGGAGGGGGTGGGAAGCTGGAGGAAAGGAGTCAAATGTGTAGGGAAAGTGGTAGATTGGGAGAAGAAATTAACAAAAATTGGAGAAGATATTAATGTCGTATAGATAGAGGTTACTGTGATGGAGTACAAGGTGTTGTTCCTCCTGTTTGTAGTTGGCCTCAATTTTCCAGTACAAGAGGCCATGGGCAGACATGCCAGTGTGGCAATGGTGAATGGAATTAAAATCCTCCCTTCTCTCCTCTCCTGCACATTTTTTACCTGTTTTTTTCCTGATTCCAGATGAAGGGTTCAGGCTCAAACCATTGGTTATATTCTACTTCCTAACGATAGTGCACGACCTGCTGAGTTTCTCCAGAACTTTTTCATATTGAACTCAACCTCAGCATCTGCATATTTTCTTGAAACACGAGCTGGTAAGTTCAGAAGACATTGAATTGAGGTAGAAAACATAGATATTGATATTATTGCAGGCGCACAGAGAGAGCTGCTTCTGCCTATATGCTGAGCATACAAAATGAGTACTGTAAGAGGCTATCGGTTAAATATTAATGTTGCGCTTTTGACCCTTGAATCACTTGTCATTGGCAATCTGCTTTGGCACTTGTTCCTTCCTTCTGACTGATATATTTGCACCATTATGGATCAATTTACAACAATGCATATATGGAAATGACCAACGTCAATATGTTTGTACTGAAAATGGGAAAATATCAGCCACGCTGTTAAATAGGTTGCTAAAACTCCCAAGTCCATCCTAAGGCAATGAGCCAGAAAGGTCTAGTCTACATAAAATTGGTTCTATGCGCAAACGTGTTCTCTTTCAGTTTGAACATGGAAGGGGATTGAGATTTTTTTTAATGAAAAATAGCAGCATATTCCATAAATGCTCTAATTCAATGGAGAGGAGATCATGTGCTGAGTTCTGAGATAAAAAAAAAAGAGCCATGTTCCCATGTAAGATGACAATTTAAATTCCAAATACTTCACAAGTGCAAATAACATTCCTTTCTCGGATCCTGGGTATTTGAAATTTATCCACTGAGTTCTTGTAAATTGAAATTGATGTGTTAATGGAGAGATATTTGCCATTTTCAGATATAAATCTGTTGCTGCTGTCTGAGCTAACAGTTGCCCATGGATGTGCTCCAATTCTCAAAGGGATCTTTGTGAATTTTACTGCTGTTGTGATTGTCTAGTGACCTGACTGAAAAAGAAATTAAGCAGATAAAAATGAGAAAATAGCCAGCATTTTTCAATTAATTTCAGACTTGTGGAGATCAACATTGATGACTTAATATCCTGTCCTTGGTAAAATGAGACACATTACATTTAACCAGACAGTCCCATTAATATGGTTCTGGCCAACGCGCCTCAGTTAGTAACCTCTGAATTAGGGAGCTGTATTTTCAAATCCCATTCCAGAAGGTTAAGCACAAAGGTTGAAGCTGGAACAACAGTGTAGTACAGAGAATGCTGTCCTATAGGACATGCTATCTTTCAGATCAATCATTTAAGCAGCTGTCTCGTCTCTTCTTGAAGGTCGAGGGAAAAATTTTGGCTTATTCCAAAGAAGACTAGAAAGTTATCCCTAGTGTCTTGCCAAATATTTATCCTTTAATCAAACTAGCTGCAAAATATCTGGTTATTTCAACATCAGGAATTGTTGGATCCTGATTTGTGCAATTGAAGTGATACATTTCCAACAGTGCTTACTACACAGTAGAAATTGGTTATATAATACTTTGGGGCTTCTTGAAAATAAGTGAATGGCTGAGCATACAATCAAGTGTTTGTTTTCTTTTAAGAATTTTGAATGGGGAAGCAAGTGGTGACCAAGTAAACATCAGGCTTCCATTGACAACTTTCTTCACAGGTTCCAGAGGGAATGATCTGGGAGGGCATCCAAGATGATACTCCAGAGACATTTCATAATAGTTGAACCCTCCCAATATGGTGGAGTCTGCCAACCTACAAGTTGTTCTCTGCTAAAAGCCCTTATACTGTACATATACCACTTGCCATATTAATATTAGTCTATGGACAATCATTGTTCTGTTATGAAAGTTTAAATATCCAACAAGTATCTCAGAATAAAGGAGATACGGAACCAATGAACAACAGTGATTCTTGCATTTATCCTTGAGAGATCTGATTTTTGCCATTTTGAATAACCAAACAAATATGATTTTCGCTTTCTGCACAGCTGCTAGCTAACTATCCATTCCTCTACCTGATTTTTTATTTTATAGTTTTCTTGTTAGAGTATTTATATATATATTAAAAAAAAATCTGCCCATCTACTCTTTGTTGCTTTTTCAATGAATCTAATGAAGTTGGTCATGTCAGGTGTTAATGTTTGTTGATATCCACAATGTGTATTTCTTAGTTTCTGATTTCTGGATGTTTTTCTACTTCACCTTTATCTGGGATTCTGTAATTTTTCACACAACCATTTTTATGCTGACTGCATATTGCAGCTAGACATTCTATCATCTTTTTAAATTATAGATATAACCTTTGATAACCAGCAATATTTTGGCACTATTTTTTTTCCAAAGAATTGTTAAATGTTTAATAGTAGCTCTCTTAAATCTTTCTGGATTTTTTTTCCCCAAAATGCAATGTATTTAATAAACAAAAAGATGTAGTCTGATGGATTATGGAACAAAAAAAACAACAGGATTGAGTGGAGAGAGAAGATAGCCAATGTACAGAGGAAAGGAGAGTGGTGGGACAGAGTTAGTAATTGGTGAACCAAAGAGGGATGAAGGATAATGGGCAGATGGAGCCAGGTGGGGGAAGATAAAGGATGGAATTCGGAGATGGAGGCAGGGGGAGTGATAGGTGGAAAAATGTAGACAAAGGAAAGAGAAAAAAAAAGGTCAATGGAACCTGGTGAGATGTGGGGGGGTGGGGTATAAAGTAGGAGGGTGATAAGCGGCAAAACAAAAATTGCACTATGAGGCTAGAATCTGATAAGTAAGAAAGGTGCTAATGGAACCATTAGGGTAGGGTTAAAGGGCAGGTGGAAACATATAGGGGAGGAGATCTGGTGAGTCATCTTTGGCTTGGCTTCGCGGATGAAGATTTATGGAGGGGGTAAATGTCCACGTCAGCTGCAGGCTCGTTTGTGGCTGACAAGTCCGATGCGGGACAGGCAGACACGGTTGCAGCGGTTGCAGGGGAAAATTGGTTGGTTGGGGTTGGGTTTTGGGTTTTTCCTCCTTTGTCTTTTGTCAGTGAGGTGGCCTCTGCGGTCTTCTTCAAAGGAGGTTGCTGCCCGCCGAACTGTGAGGGGCAAAGATGCACGGTTTGAGGTGAGATCAGCCCACTGGCGGTGGTCAATGTGGCAGGCACCAAGAGATTTCTTTAGGCAGTCCTTGTACCTCTTCTTTGGTGCACCTCTGTCATGGTGGCCAGTGGAGAGCTCGCCATATAACACGATCTTGGGAAGGCGATGGTCCTCCATTCTGGAGACATGACCCACCCAGCGCAGCTGGATCTTCAGCAGCGTGAGGGGATCTGGTGAGTAGCAAACAAGTAAATGGAACCAGGAAGGGGGGGGGGGGGGGGGGAGGGCGTGGATGGGACAAAACTGGATGGACGGAGGTGGATCATAAGAGAGAGAGGGTGGAAACACAGGAGATCAGAATTACCTGAAACTGGAAAATATAATATTCATGTCTGTGGGTTGTAGACTAGCCAGGCAAAACATGAAATGTTGTTCATCAGATTGCATTGGGCCTAATCCTGGCAATGACATAGGCTGAGAAAGATCAGTCAATGTGGCAATGGGGAGTTGAAAGAGCAGACAACTTGGAGCTTGAGACATCCCAATGATGAACAAAGCTTCACAAATCAGGCACCTAATCTGTGTTTGAACTCTCCAATGGGTGCACTGGATGCAGTAAATGACCCCTGCAGATTTAGAATCGAAGTGTTGCTTCACTTTGAAGAAATTCTATGGGTCCTGAATGGTGGTGAGGAAATGTGGACACAAGTGGAACATTTCCTATGGCCATAGGGGTAGGTGCCAAAGGGGTGAATGGTGGCAAAGGAACAGTGGACAAGGAAGTCACAGAAGGAGTGGTTACTGCGGAAGGTGGATACGGGAGGAGCAGGGAAGTTGTGTCTGGTAGTAGGATCATGTAGTAGGTAGTAGAAATGGAAGAGGGTGATATATTGGATGCAGAGGCTGGTAGGGTGGAAGGTAAGGAAACATGTCCTTGTTGTGCATGGGGGAAAATGGGGCAAGATCATATTTGCAAACAATGGAGGATATAACGGGGAGGGCCAAGGTGATAGTGGTAGAGGGTAAGCCATTTTTTTTTTAAAGAAGAAGTACATCATTGATGATCTGGCATGGGAGCAGATGCGACAGAGATAGAGGAATTGAAAGGAATTAAATTCTTACTGGGATAGGGTGTGAAGAGGTGTCGTTGAGATAGCTGTGGGAGTTGGTGGATTTGTAGATGTTGGTCAAGAGATTGTTTCATGAGAAGGAGACAAATCAAGGAAGGGGAGAATATTGCTGGAGATGGACCGAGTAAATTTGAGGTCAGGATGGAAGTTGGCAGCAAAATGGATATCATTCAGGGCACCAATCACTCCTTCCAAATGAAGCAACACTTCACTTGTGAATCTGCAGGGGTCATCTACTGCATCCAGTGCTCCCATTGTGTGATCTCCTCTACATCAGAGACTGCACATAGACTGGGAGATCGCATCATTAAGCACCTTGGCTCTGTCCACTCCAATAATGTGTATCTCCCAATGGCAACCCATTTTAATTCACTACCTCATGTCTGTCGAGGGTCTCATGGGCTGAGACAACCCACAAATTGGAGAGGCAACACCTCCTATTCCATCTGGACACCCTCCAACCAGATGAAATTAACATGAACTTATCTGGTTTCCTTTATCGCCCTACCCCAATCTTTCCCTATGCCTCCTTTCCTCTAGGTCTGTATCTCTCTTCCGCTGTCACCATTACCCCAATTCTGCATTCACAGAGTCAATCCCCTCCCCTCTTTCTCTTTTGACCTCTCTATTATCCAATTAATGCCTTTTGTCTATAAGTAAAAAACATAAAGCAGGAGAAACTCAGCAGGTCAAGCAGGGTCCTTTATATAGCAAAGGTAAAGATATAGAACCAATGTTTTGGGCTTGAGCCCCTTCATCAAGGTATGGGAAAATGTCAGCAGGCATCTGAACAAAAGAGTTTGGGGAGGGGTGATTGCAAAGGCAGGAGGCTGTAGGTGGAGAATATAGCGAGAGGACACAGAGATCAAGGGGAGGAGAGTTGGCTAGGTGGAAGGAGGGAGGAGGACTGGAAAGGGGAAAGGGGAAGGGGAAGAGGAGAGCAGGTTAACAGAATCTGGAAAAGTCAATCTCAATGCCATCTAGCTGGAGAGTGCTCAGATGGAAAATCAGGTGTTGTTCCTCCAATTTGCAGGTGGTCATAGTGGGACAGTACATAAGGCCATGGACAGACATATGAGTGTGTGAGTGTGATGCAGAATTGAGATGGTTGGCTATCGGGAGGTCTCTGTTACTGGTGAAGACAGAGCGAAGGTGCTCAGTGAAGTGATCTCCCAATTTGCTCCCTGTCTCTTTGATGTAGAGAAGGCCACAAAGGGAGCACAGGATGCAGTAAATCAGTCCTAAGGGAACACAATTGAAGGCCTGTTTGGGACCCGGTCCGAGGTAGGGGAGGAGGTGTGGGCATGTGTTCCTCCAGCATTTTTAACTACAATCACAACTCTGCAGACTTTCAAGTTTTACCCTAATTGAAGGATTTGTTTCTTCAGTACTGGGAGGTCCCCTCGGATTGAATTGAGAAGTTTATGTTAGATGTTTCCTTGCAATAAATTTTATAAGATTGCTGGAAGTGAAACACAGAAGTCTGCTGACGTTATGATTATAGTAAAAACACAGAGTAAATGCTGGAGCAACTCAGCCGGTCTCCCAGCATCCACAAGAGGTAAAGATATATCACCGCCATTTTGGACCTAAGCTGTTCTTCAAGGTATAAGCAAAAAGCAGACGTGTCTGAATAAAGACTAGGAGAGAAAGGGGGAAAGAATGGGACAAGTAGGAGTTCAGACCAACAAACAAAAAGGTGTTAATTGGATAGAAGACAAAAGGTGAGAATTGATTTTGCCTCTGTGAAAGGAGACAGAGGGAAAAGGGAAAAGAGAGAGAGTGAGAGCGACAGAACTAGAAGAAAGCAGATAGGCGAACGAGATGGGGAAGCGGAGACGGGTGGGGGGGGGGGTGATTTAGCGGAAACCTGAGAACTTGATGTTAATACAATCTTGTTAGATGGTTCCCAGATTGAAATAAGGTGTTGTTCCTCCAATTTCAGGTTGGTCTCGGTCTGACAGTGCATGAAACCATAGACAGACATGTCAGCAAGGAATTGGATGGGGAATTGAAATGGGTGATCACTGGGAGATCCACACTATTGTGGCGGACAGGGCTGAGGTGCTTTATAAGGTTTTTGAAATATCATTAGTAAACAAAGGGAATCAAAGTGTCTACAGATGCAGGAGAACTAACACAATGCACAAAAGTGCTTTAGGAACTCAAAAGATCATGAAAGGTTCCAGCCTGAAATGGTAACTGCTTATTGCTCTCCATGGATGCTGTGTGACCTGCTGAGTTCCTCCATCACTTTTATGCATTGTATTAATGTAATAAAGTTTTCTAGCCATAAATGTAACTTCAATGTGCTTGTAATAAAGAAAATTGAGTTCAAATAACATTGCCGGTTTTCCTTGCTTTCATAATAACTGAGGCCAATCACAAAAGAACACTTACAAAATAAAAGGACATTTTCTTACTGCACATACAATTTTTGAAGAAGTGTTTTCACTTCAGTATTGAAAGCTGCTATTGTTCAATTATTATGGAGCTGCTCAATCAAGCATAGATATTTCATGCAGAGTCTCTTCAATGTTGTAAAGTTATAAATGGATTTTTAAAATGTATTCCTGTATTGCATAGAAGAATTCTTACTTTCTTCTTGACCTGACACAACCTATGGAGGAGATTTTCAAGCAACCTCATTCCAAATGGATGAGCTTAGTGTAGGGAATGGCTTAATGACCTGATCAGGCTAGTGAGGATAAGTGTTTAAAAGTTTGATTTATACCTTGTAGCCACGCTCTACACGGAAGAACGACACTCACAAGAGTGGTCAGGTTAAGCTCTGCTTTGTTACAGCTCAAACCCGACTTTTGTATCATTCAAGTTCCCACCGTTTGGCCTGATTATTGACGTCACATTCTGCATGACAAAGGCGGGTTTTCCCACATGCGGGTACACCCCTGCATGACAATACCTTCTTCCCCATGCACTACGCCAGTCTGTTGGCTGCACAGTGGGGCCAATGCCAATTTAGGGCCACAGGCCCTTTAGGCTGCTGTAGCCGTTCGTCCATCGGGGCCAGTCTGCTGACTTTACGTTGCGCTTGCCGCCCAGAGTGCTGGTTTGCAGTGGGCTGCCACAACCTTTCCATTTCCTTCCAAACCTATTTGCTCTCCAGCCCATCTTTCCCATTGAACATGTTGAATTTTCATTTGGCACACTGCAAACTTCTTTGTATGGACAAATCACAGCAATGGCTTCCTATTGCCTCCTTAAGAGCATTTTCTATTTATTCCCTACAGCACCACAAACAAATCTTCGCTCATATGGAAAACAAAATAAATAAATTCTCTAAGCAAGGAAAATGAAATAAAATAAAATGTTTGTACTCACGTGCTAGTCAGTGCTAGAATCATTCCTCTCCGCTCACTTACTCCTGAAGATAAAGAATTAATTCTGGTCAAAATATTTAAAAATTGTTCTTTCATAGACTTCATACTAATGTTGCAAATTCCTCCATTGCTTCAGCTAATTTAACTGAAGATATCATTTTCATTTTCAATTTCACTTGCTCCTGTAAATCAGGTTCATAATTGATTATTCCTTTATTATCAATTCAGATTTCAGATTTGTTGTTCACATATAACCCTGAGATTCTTTTTCGGTGGGCAAGGCAGAATTACCACTTATTGATATTTCAAAAAAAATGTACACAGTGTAAACATGTAAACAAATAAATCACTTTAAACAGATAACAAATGTAAATAAATTGACAATTGACAATGCAATACAGAGAGAATTTTAAAAATCAATAAAGTACCCAAGTAAGAGTCCTTAAATGAGTCCCTGATTGAGTTTGTTGTTGAGGAGTCTGATGGTGGAGAGATAGCAGCTGTTCCTGAACCTGGTGGTGCGAGTCTTGTGGCACCTATACCTCTTTCACGATGGCAGCAGTGGTGTGGATCCTTGATGTTTCCTGCTGCTCTCCTACAGCAGCATTCCCTGTACATGTTCTCAATGGTGGAGAGGATTTTGCTGTGATACCCTGAGCTGTGTCCACTACCCTGAGCTGTGTCCACTACCTTTTGAAGGTGTCACCATACCAGACCATGATGTAACCAACCGATCAATACACTTTCCACAAAACATAGGTAGAAATTTGCCAGGGTATCTGGTTTCATACCAAAACTCTACAAACTCCTGTGGAAGTAGAGGTGCTGACATGCTTTCTTCAAGATACCCCATTAATGTGTTGGCTCTAAGAAAGATCTTCCATGACTCCCAAGAATTTAAATTTGCCAACACAAGCAAAACTAAGTTAACTGATTGTGCAGTTCCATGGTATTTTTTAGAAGTACAAAGGATAACATCATTAAATTGTTAAGATGCTCTAGTACTTGCTACGACATTTCAGCAGTATTCAATGGCAGCATTGCTGTTGGGAGCAAAGGCACAATCGTAAATCTCCAACCATAAACACATTTGAAAATAATAGTTAATTATAGCAGCCCTTACATGACATATCATCTCATCTGCTGTTGAAAACCTCTTCCCTGGCTGTATATCACTTGGGGTGCTGACGATTCCAATGTATTCCTGCACTCCTTTTTCATTCTACTCAAGTCATTCAAAATTCTGTTCCATGTGTCCTCGACTATCAGATTCTATGCTGCTCACAACCAAGCAGTGCCTAGATTTTGAAGTTCTGTGCTTTGAGATCTCCCCATGCCATCTCCTCTCCCTACATCTATGATCAGTTCCAGCAACCATTTAAGATCTGTGTTCCATTTGAGTCTACTGTTTTAACTGCTCCACCACTGACAGCTCTGCTTTCAGCTTCCAATAGTCTTTGATCAGAAAGTTTTGATCAATGGTTCTGAAGACTCTTTGTCAAGTTTATTGTCATCTGATTGCACAAGTACAGCTGGACAGAACAGCATTCTCCAGTCATCGGTGCAAAACACGCAGGCATGCAACCAGACATAACACACTTACAGACAAACAGTACACATGCAGGACAAGTATTTATATATACAAATAAATAAATAAACATTGTCTGGGTGATATTCATTCAAGGTATGGAGGTCGAAACTCAATTCCTGAGCAATGTTTCCTCTTTTCCTTCCTTTGTGGTTGACCGTGCTTAGTGGGCAGGGTAGGGTAAGTTAGTTTTATTTTTAATTCCTCTCTTTTTATTTCTTTCCATTTTTCATTTGTGTTTTTTTTTTTCTTTTTGCATTTAAATCTACAGAACGGATTACTTTATATAGGCATCTTATCAGAAATCATACCCTTATAAATGAATATGAACCAAAGCTTTTTAATGCCGTGGCCAAGCAAGCCTCGCCAAATGAACCCAGCTTAGCGCCAACATTGGCGACTTCAGGGGTTTTTATGAGACACTAAAGGCTGTGTACGGCCCCTCACCCCAAGTTCAAAGCCCTCTGCACAGCTCAGATGGCGACGTCCTCCTCAGCAACAAGATCTCCATCCTAATCGATGGTCAGAACACTTCCAATCCCTTTTCAGCGCCAACCGCTCAGTCCAAGAATCCGCCCTGCTCCAGCTCCCTCAACAACCCTTGAGTCTAGAGCTGGATGAGGTCCTTACCCGGGAAGAGACATATAAGGCAATTGAACAACTGAAAAGTGGCAAAGGAGTAGGTATGGATGGAATCCCCCCAGAGGTCTGGAAGGCTGGTGGCAAAGCTCTGCATACCAAACTGCATGAGTTTTTCATGCTCTGCTGGGACCAAGGAAAGCTGCCTCAGGACCTTTGTGATGCCATCATCATCACCCTGCACAAAAACAAAGGCGAGAAATCAGACTGCTCAAACTATAGGGGAATCACGCTGCTCTCCATTGCAGGCAAAATCTTCACTAGGATTCTCCTTAATAGACTAATACCTAATGTCGCCGAAAATGTCCTCCCAGAATCACAGTTTGGCTTTCGCACAAATAGAGAAACTACTGACATGGTCTTTGCCCTCAGACAGCTACAAGAAAAGTGCAGAGAACAAAACAAAGGACTCTACATCACCTTTGTTGACCTCAACAAAGCCTTTGACACCGTGAGCAGGAAAGGGATTTGGCAAATACTAGAGCATCTTGGAAGCCCCCCACAATTTCCTCAACATGGTTATCCAACTGCACGAAAACCAACGAGGTCGGGTCAGATACAGCAATGAGCTCTCCGAACCCTTCTCCATTGACAACAGCGTGAAGCAAGGCTGCATCCTCGCACCAACCCTCTTTACTATCTTCTTCAGCATGATGCTGAAACAAGCCATGAAAGACCTCAACAATGAAGATGGTGTTTACATCTGGTACCGTACGGATGGCAGTTTCTTCAATCTGAGGCGCCTGCAAGCTCACACCAAGACACAAGAGCAACTTGTCCGTGAACTACTCTTTGCAGATGATGCCGCTTTAGTTGCCCATTCAGAGCCAGCTCTTCAGCGCTTGACGTCCTGTTTTGCGGAAACTGCCAAAATGTTTGGCCTGGAAGTCAGCCTGAAGAAAACTGAGGTCCTCCATCAGCCAGCTCCCCACCATGACTACCAGCACCCCCCACCACATCTCCATCGGGCACACAGAACTCAAAACAGTCAACCAGTTTACCTACCTCGGCTGCACCATTTCATCTGATGCAAGGATCGACAAAGAGATAGACAACAGACTCACCAAGGCAAATAGTGCCTTTGGAAGACTACACAAAAGAGTCTGGAAAAACAACCACCTGAAGAAACGCACAAACATCAGCGTGTACAGGGCCAATGTCATACCCACGTTCCTGTTCGGCTCCGAATCATGGGTCCTCTACCGGCATCACCTACGGCTCCGAGAACACTTCCATCAGCACTGTCTCCGCTCCATCCTCAACTTTCATTGGAATGACTTCATCACCAGCATCGAAGTACTCGAGCTGGCAGAGTCCACAAGCATCGAATCCATGCTGCTGAAGACCCAACTGCGCTGGGTGGGTCATGTCTCCAGAATGGAGGACCATCGCCTTCCCAAGATCGTGTTCTATGGCGAGCTCTCCACTGGCCACCGAGACAGAGGTGCACCAAAGAAGAGGTACAAGGACTGCTTAAAGAAATCTCTTGGAGCCTGCCACATTGACCACCGCCAGTGGGCTCATCTCGCCTCCAACCGTGCATCTTGGCGCCTCACAGTGCGGCGGGCAGCAACCTCCTTTGAAGAAGACTGCAGAGCCCACCTCACTGACAAAAGGCAAAGGAGGAAAAACCCAACACCCAACCCCAACCAACCAATTTTCCCCTGCAACCGCTGCAACCGTGTCTGCCTGTCCCGCATCGGACTTGTCAGTCACGAACGAGCCTGCAGCAGACGTGGACATACCCCTCCATAAATCTTCGTCCGCGAAGCCAAGCTAAAGAAAAAAAAGCTTTTTAATTAGTTTTTTTATTATTATTAATATGATTAATGTATACATTACTCTGTACAATTAGCTGATGATTCATATTCTGTATGTTAATGCATTAAGATTTATGACTATTTTCTGATATTACATATGATATGTAATATTACTCTCCCTCAAATTAATAAGAATATATTTAAAATAAGTAAATAAATATTTGTGTTATTTTCGAGTGTCTCGATAGTTAGTGTGAGCAGTTCCTTTGGTTGTTCAGCAGTCTCACTGCCTGTGGGAAGAAGCTGTTCCTCAACCTGGAGGTGCTGGCTCTGATACTAAAAACACAACGCTGGAGCAACTCAGCAGGTCAAGCAATTTCCTTTATATATATATAATCGATATTTTGAGCTTGAGCTCTTCATCAAGGTATGGACAAATGTCAGTAGATGTCCAAACAAAAAGGGGGAGAGGGAAAAATGCGTGGTCGCAAAGGCAGGAAGCGATAGGTGGAGAAGGGAAGGATGGGTACAGCAGAACAAGCTACTATCTCCAACACCATCTCCAATCTCATCTCATCTCATCTGATCACCTCCCTCCTATAGCCACCAACCTCAGTCTCCCATCCTTCCGCTCCTTATTTCTATCTTCTACCCAAGATACATAAACTAACCATCCAGATAGACCCATTGTTTCTGCTTGCTCTTTTACCACCAAACTAGTTTCAACTTACTTTGACTCTATTTTTTCTCCCCTGGTTCAATCCCTGCCCACCTACATCTTCGATACTTCACACATCTTCCATTACTTCAGTGACTTCAGATTCCCCAAACTAAACCACCTCATCTTTACGATGGGTGTCCAATCCCTTTCTTAGACCACTTCGCTTCTTTCTGGACCAAAGACCTGATCAGTCACCCTCTACCACCACCCTGCTCCACCTGGCAGAACTTGTCCTCACTATAAACAACTACTCCTTTAACTCTTCTCTCTTCCTCCAAATCAAAGGAGTAGCCATGGGTACCCGCATGGGTCCCAGCTATGCCTGCCTGTTTGTGGGCTATATGGAGCAATCCATGCTACAAGTCTACACAGGCAAGACCCCGCAACTCTACTTCTGGTCTATCAATAACTACATTGGGGCTGCATCATACACCCGCAATGAGCTTGTCAACTTCATCTACCTCAAGGCCAACTTCCATATCGATCTCAAACTCACATGGTCCATCTCTGACAATACTCTTTTCTTCCTGGATCTCTCGGTCTCCATCTCAGGAGACAAAGTTTCCACAGACAAGCAGTATATTACAAACACACTAACTCACACAACTACCTTGACTACACTTCATCACACCCTGTCCCCTGCAAGGATTCGATCCCCTTCTCTTAATTTCTCCATCTCTGCTGCATCGTTCCCCAAATGAGGTCTTCCAGTGCATATCTTCTGAAACATTTGCCTTCTTCCACAGACATGGCTTCCCCTCCACCACCATCAGCTCAGCCCTCACCGGCATCACCTCCATTTCCCACTCATCTGCCCTGGCCCCCTCTGCCCCCAAATGCAACAAACATAGAATCCCCCTTATCCTCACCTACCACCCCACTATCCTCCACATCCAACATATTATCTTCCAGAATTTCCAGCACATACAACAGGATCTCACTACCGGACACATCTTCCCCTCTCCTCCCTTCTTTCCCTTCCAAAGGGGCCCCTCCCTCAGTAACACCCTCATGTACTCATCCCTCCTTACCACAGGAGTCCAACACTTCAAGCACAGCTCCTCCCTCATCATGGCGGGGCCCTAAACAGGCCTTTCAAGTGAAGCAAGACTGATTTACTGCATCTGATGCTCCCTTTGTGGCCTTCTCTACATCAGAGAGACTGGGTGTATATTGGGAGATTGCTTCGCTGAGCACCTTCGCATCATCTGCACCAGTGACAGAGACCTCCCAGTAGCCATTCATTTCAGTTATGTGCCACACTCCCATACTCACATGGCCTTATGTACTATCCCACCAAGACCACCTGCAAATTGGAAGAATAACACCTTATTTTCCATCTGGCCACTCTCCAGCCAGGTGGCATTAACATCAACTTTTCCATTTTCTGCTAACCTCCTATTCCCCCTCCCTTCCTTCCCTTCCCAGTCCTCCTCCCTCCCTTCCCTTTCCTTCCCAGTCCTCCTCCCTCCCTTCCCCCTCTATTCACCCAGCCATCTCTCCTCCCCTTGATCGCTGCTGTCCCCTCCCTACCTTCTCCACCTATCACCTCCTGCCCTTGCGACCATATTTTCCCCCTCACCTTTTGATTGGATGCCTGCTTACATTTCTTCATACCTTGATGAAGGGCTCAAGCCCAAACTGTCAGTTATGTATCTTTATCTTTGCTATATAATAGACACTGCTTGACCTGCTGAGTTTCTCCAGCTTTGTGTTTTCACTTCTAGCATGATGTCTACAGATTTTCACATTTTACTTCTGGCTTTAATGCTCCTGTATCTCTTTCCCAACAGGAGCAATTGAAAGATGCTTTGTGCAGGGTGGAAGGAGTCCTCAATAATTTTGAATGCCTTCTTCAGACCCCGGTAAGTCACGTCAATGGGCAGGAGGAAGTCTTCAGTGATCCTCTCTGCCACACTTGTCGATTGATCTCCGATCCATTTCTCTGCAGCATAATGCAGTCGGGCAGGACACTCTCAATAGAGCTTCTGTAGAAGGTTGATGTGATCGTGCCTGATCACCTTTCTACTTCAGTCTTTTCAGGAAGTGCAGTCACCTACCTGATGAGGAGATGAGTGTCCACAATAAATCACTAGTTAAGTAAACTCCAAGAAACTTGGTGCTCTCCACTACAGAGTTATTGATGTGCAATGGAGGGTGTTCATTCCTGATCCTCCTGAAGTCCACGATCATCTCCTTCATCATGAGACATTGAGACTCTGGTTATTACTCTCACACCATGTCACGAGATTTTCCCCGTTTCTCTGTCATGTGACTCATTGCTGTTGCCTATGAGACCATCTACTGTTGTGTCACCTGTAAACCTGATGACGCTGTTGGAGCTGGATCTGGTGAGGCAGTCAATGTTTAATAACATGTAAAGGAGTGGGCTGAGCACACAACCCTAAGGTGCATAGTTCTCAGCTTGACGGATCCTGATGTTCTGCTACCGAACCGGACAGATTGTGGTCTTTCCATTCAAAGAAGGGTGTTGTGTGGCATGATGTCACACTTTTTCTGATCACACTCCTGGGATGCTTTACTACATTAAAGTGCCAACTAAATAAATGCTATTTGTTGGTTTCAATCATTTGATTTTGTTCTATGCGTTTTCTCTGAGGCAAAACAAAATGTAATCAAAACAGAATCAGTCACCATTTACAAAACTAGTTGTAGTACCATGATGAAAACCTGTATTTTATTTCTATATTAACCAAATAGTTATGTGTGTGGCAATTCCTTGGGAGAGATGGAATGGCAATAAATCTAAACAGCTTAACAGATGATCATTTCTATCCAGGAGAGATTCAAATTAATGCAATAAAGTTCCTTCAATTGTCAGTTAAACATATTAGATCAATATTTTTAGCCCCATTTCACACTTGTTGAAAGATCAGTTCATTATACTTTTGATGATAATCCAAAAAGGATCATCTGTTCCAGTTATGTAATGACATTTAACTTCAGAATTATTTTTCACATTTCCTCCAATTCATCGCTGTTTGAATTAGAATATAAGGGTAAACAAATAACTCTCAGTAAAATCCAAATATTTATCTTGTTTTTCAACTGATAGGAAGAAATGTCTGACCTCTTGTGTTTAATGAGCTCACTCCAAAACTATTTTCTTATTTCCACGATGAGGATTAGTCCCTTCAAGTATCTGGAGGCCACTCCTGGATTCAGCACTTCGAGGCATCTGTGAAGGCAGCACACCTACACCTCTCCTTTCTGAGGAGATTTGGGATGTCACTGAATGCTCCATCAAACTTCCACAGGTGTAATTTGGAAAGTCGACTGATTGTTTGCATCAATACCTGGTTTGGCAATTTGAATACCCAGAAATGGAGAAGGCTGTAGAACATAGCAAGTCCATTCCATTTAAGTCAAAAATGTGAGATGCTGCCTCAAGAAGGCAGCCAAGTGGGAAAAACCAGAGGTGTATGATCCAGTGATCATTGGGGATCAGAACATTTAAGTTTATGGTCGTCACTATCCTGCAGGATTGTACTAGGACCCAACACACTAATGGCATCATGAAGAAAGTGCATCAGCACCTCTACATCCTCAGGAGTTTGCAGAGGCTCGGTATGACATCGGGAAAAAATTTCTATAGATGTGTGATGGAAAGTGTACTGGGACACCAATGCTCCCGAGCATAAAGTGCAGCAAAAGCTAGTGTACACAGCCCAGGACACCATAGGCAAAACTTTCCCCACCATCGAGAACATCTACGGGGAACACTGCTGTCAGTGAGCAACTGCAATCATAAAGGATCTACATTACCCAGCACATGCTCTGTTCTCGTTGCTACCATCAGGAAAGAGGTACAACACTCACATCACCAGCTACTATTCCTCCATCATCAGACTCCTCAACTACAAACACAATTAAGGACTCATTTAAGGACCCTTGTGCACTTTATTGATTTTCTTCTCTCTGCGTTGCACAGTTAGTTAGTTTACATTTATTTGTTCACATGTGTACTTGGAGTACAGTTTTTTTTTTGCACTACCGATTTGTGGTAATTTTGCCTCTTTTAGGAAAAAGAATCTCAGGGTTTTATGTGATGTCATATACAGTATGTACTCCGATAATAATCTAAACTGAACTTTGACGATCATAAAGATCCCCATTACCCTGGTCACAACCTCTTCTCACTGATATATTTGGGAAGCAGGAACAGAAGCCTGAATTCCACTGGCAACGAGCATCTTTGCACCATGTCAGAATTCCTCATGCATGTGCTTTGCCGCACGGGAGTACTGATGCAAGAAATCTCTTGCTCTGCTGCTGAACTCACTAGTGGGTTATTGTCAGCTGAAGAGCAGCAGACACTTTCCATCAGACTTTTTAAATATACACAAGCCATGGCTCTGCAAAACAAAACTACAGGCGTTGAAATCTGAAACAAAGACAGAAAACGCTGGAAGACAGGTTCAGTTCTTCCAGTATTTTTTGATGTTTTTGAATGGAAAGACAGAAAATGTTGGACTAACTCAGCCAAATTTCCTGATTTTGTTTCTAAAGTAGCCCAAATTATTTGAAATGCATCGCCACTTTTCATTTAAAAGGGCAATTGAAACTTATGTGTTTTGTTTCTTTTTCTTGTGACTTTAAAATACAGTTGTCTAATGAATTGTAAATAATGTTTGTTTTTAATTGCTAGATTTTTTTTTATATGAATTAATTAAACATTTGACTGCTTATAAACACCTCAAAGCTTTGGAGATGACAGCACAGAAGCTGTAAATGGGACATGTGGGCCTTCCTTGGGCTGGGTGAAGGTTTTGATCTTGAAGAGGAGCTGGATGGATGAAGCAGATCAGGCAGAAACTAAGATAAGAAATGTTCAGTTTAAGAAAGGGTCCTTTTTATTCAAAATAGTTTTTTCTTCTTTTGAACAATTGGTGGTAAAATTTAACATACCAAACATTCATTTAAAAAAAAAGATCTTTACAAGTTAAACAATTTGTTCATCTCAGATCCCTGGCTTTCTATAATTCATGAGGCAAATCTTGATTTACTTTTTGATTTGCAACTTTGCATAAAAGTTCAATATCTCTTATTTATTAACAACTTGCTTGATTTATGAATGGCTTGGTTAGTTAAGATCAAGAGAGTCTGAGAACAGGATTTGAATCTTTCATTCTCTGATGAAGTTTGTGATTCAATTTGTAATTTGATTAGTACGACTTCCCTTTGTGCATCACCCTATTTATTGCAATTTAAAGTGGTCCATAGAGTGCATATATCTAAAGTTAAATTGTCTTGTTTTTACTCCGATATAAATCCTCTATGCGACAAACGTAAAATTGCTGAGGCTTCTTTGATTCACATGTTTTGGACCTCCCCTAGTTTAGAAAAATGTGGAAAGATATTTTTCAAACATTATCGGTGATTCTTAAGGTTAAATTAGAGCCTTGCCCTTTAATTGCTCTTTTCGGATCATTTCAAGATGATGACATTTTCCTGACTTCAACAAATTTTCTCTTTTACTTCATTGATGGCCATACGTGCAAGTTTGATTAAATGGAAAGATAACTCTCCACCTACACACAAACACAATGGTTAAATTGTATTATGTCTTGTTTAAGTTTAGAAGGAATTAGATATGCCATTAAAGATTCAAATACTAATTTCTTAAAGACATGGGGCCCTTTTATAGATCATTACCACAACTTGAAATTTTTAGGGTCATTATAAGCTTCGATGCTGTGCTGTCTATTTCCAGCTTGTCGCCACTTGATACCCACACGGTAGTTTTTTCTTTCCAACCTTGTATAGAGGTCAGGATTTTGAAGTGTGTGTGTGTGTGCACACACGGGCATGTGTGCGTGCGTTAAAAAGAAACAGAAAGGGTCCCAACCTGGATCATTGACTGTCCATTGTTTTTTATGAATGCTGCCTGACTGGCCATGTCTCTCCAGCTACCTGTTGTTTGCTCAAGATTCCAGTTTCTGCTGTTCTTGTGTTTCTGCAGTTATGGTTCTTTCTGTTTTGCAAGATGGCAGAAAAGCCCTTAGGAAATTGGGAATTGTACTGATAAAAGGTGACTGTGACCTCAGGATCTGAACCCTGAACTGAGCCTGGGGCAGGCAGTTTTCTTCTTCAGTTCCCTCAGGCTTTGCCCAGTTTTCAGCTCCTTTTGCATGTACCATCAACCTTTTCATCATTATAATCGCTCTTGCTTGACACAAATCTGGTCTTCATTCTTTTGTTACCCTTCCACCATCACTCTGCATCTTAAAACTTCTTCCCGTTATGATAAATGATTACTGACTTGAAACATTAACTCTGTTTCACTTTCGACATTGGCTGCCTGGCTTATCGAGTTTATCAAGCATTGCTTGTTTTCATTGCAATTATTATTTTGATTTAAAATAATTAAAATATGGTACAGGTGGACAGATTGGCAGGAATGATTTGTCAATTGTAAAAAAAAATGCTTATGCTGAAGTGGACAGACACTAGTTCAAGTTTATTAGCATTTGAGTGTACATGTACAACCAGATGAAACAGCCGCTCTCCAGACCACAGTGGACACACAATATATAGCACATTGTTTGTGGTAATCTTAGTATTAAAAACCAGATTCCAAAAGTTACTTTGCATGTGATTCAACTCTGAGTTTCATGGCAAGATACTTTTATACCATAGCTTCTGAATAAGAAAGGCAATGTGGCCACTTAATAGTGTAGATGCAGTTACTTCTTAAATTAAATTCTCATTCATCTCATTGTTATTGCTGCTACATTATCTAACTCATTTTGTTATGAGATATTCATATTAGGACATCATTTATTGTACTAATTCTTGTAAGAGTTTCTCTTAACTCATATTAAATCTGTTAGTTACAGTGGGGTAGTGTTAATTGATTTGTGAATTACATTACTTCTTAATTATATTAACAATTGTGAAAGTCATCTCTCATTTCTCTCAAAGTTAAATTAAAAATTTCTGATGAATTTTCATGAGATGACATCAATATAATTATTTTCATTGGACAATAAAAATCTTAAATAATAAATGTTCTTGATCTGTATTAAAATCCAATTTCTTAATCTGTCATTGCTATATAATAATCTACCAAGGAACAGGCAACGAATTCAAAAGGAGCAATGCACAAAATGCTGCAGGAACTGCATGCTGAATGCTTCAGGTCATCCATATGGAAGACAATAGGCAGTCAGTGTTTCAGGCTGTAACCCTTCAAGAGGAGTGCATTTAAGATTTAATATCTAATAATAATGCTAAAAAGTCAATAAAGCATATAAATTACTGCTTTGCTATTTATGCATGCAACTAATAACATATATAGATTTCAATTTTAACAGTAATTCAGCATTCTGGAAATTTAATCACATGGCATTTTTTTAAGCACAAAATTGCAAAAAAAATTAATAGTGTTCGTATCTGTGACCCACATGGAGGCTACGAGCATCACTCAACATTAAGTCAAATTTTCTGCAATGCAGAGTTGAATATCCACCTACAGACAAAAACTGTTCCACTGATGATGTTATAGTCTTGTCCTAACCCACCTAGAGAACAACGCCTCAAAGGGTAGTCTGCTGTTTTTGAACAACTCAGTGTTTAATATGATAATTTCCCTGAGTCTGGTCGAGAAGCTGTCCTCATTGGGACTCAACACCCCTCCCTGTAACTGGATTCTGGATTTCCTAATGGAAAGACCACAGTCTGTCTGGGTTGGCAGCACAACATTGAGCACCATCATGCTGAGTGCTGATGCACCTCAGGGCTGTGTGCTCAGCCCGTTCCCATGCATGCTGCTGATCCACAACTGCAATGGCAGAGTCAAGTTTGCAGATGACATGACAGTAGTTGGCCACATCGCACTACAGAGAAGAGGTGGAAAATCTCATGAAATAGAGCAAAAATAAAAACCTGAGTCTCAACGAGGACAAGACAAATGAGATGATTGTGGACAAGAGACAACCACCCTCCACTTCAACCCAGACAAACTTGGTCTTTCAATCAAGAAGTCCAGGATCCAGTTGCAAAGGGGAACCAAGTTCCAGCGAGGACAGTTTATCCACCACCCTCTGAGGTATGATTCTGTTGACTACTGAGCTGAAGTCAATGAGTGACAGCCAGGTGTGTGAGACATCATTCTCTAAACTTCTTCCTTCTCAACTTAATTGCATCTCTCATAACTCATGACATTTTGTGCAGTTATTGCGCAGAACCAAATTGGTGATGCCTACTTGTAAAATGTCTTGCATGCAGGGAACAGAGAAGAAACGAAAAGGAGTTACACGTTTAGTGTTATTACAGCAAGAAGGGAATTTAATCAAGGGTCTCCAACCAAAAATATTTATTCTGGTTTTCTTTCAACAGGTGCTGCTTGATATGCTGAGTGTTTCCAGTATTTTCTGGTTTTCTAATCAAAATAGAAATGCTGGAGAAACGTGACAGGTCTTGCAGTGTCCATAGGTAAAGGTATATTATCATCATTTCAGGCTTGAGCCCTTCCTCATGATATGAGCAAAAAGCATACAGGGATCTGTATTTTTTAAAAATGGGTGAAAAGGGGAGAAAGGCAGGGGAGGAGTACAGACACACAGATAAAAGCATTAATTGGATATGACAAGAGGACAGGAGAGGAAAATAAACCCCTTCTTCCAATTAATTCTCACCTTTCCTCTCTGCTGATCTTTTATCACATACAATTAACACCTTTTGTCTATTGGCCTGTTTCTTTTTAAATTTAGACATACGGCACGGTTAACAGGCCATTTCGACCCACTAGTCTGTGCCGCCCAATTTACAACTCATCAACCTACACCCCCAGTACATTTTGAATGTTGGGAGGAAACTGGAGCCCCGGAGAAAACCCATGCAGACATGTACAAACTCATTACCAACAGTGCGGGATTCAAACCAAGTCCAGAGCCGATCTCTGGCGTAGTAAAATCATTGTGTTAACCCCTATGCCAACTGTCCCATGTTGTATTCCTCCCCCTGCCATTCCTTCTTTTCCACCAGTTTTTTCAATACAGAGGAAAGGCTTAAGCCCGAAATGTCGGAAATATATCTTTACCCTCTATTGATGCCGCGTGACCTGCCAAGTTCCTCCAGCATTTCTGTTTTTACTACAATCACAGTGTCTGAAGACTTTTGAGTTATATATATAGTATGTTGAATATTGTGTGCATGGAAATAAATCTATTTCAATAATTCTTCCCTCCCATAGCAACTTGAGGAAGCAACCTACATATGCCTGTTCCACAAGACTCACAAACACCATTGAGCTGTCTAAGCATCGTGGGGAGAGTTATAGTTAGAAAGGACTTCAATTGTTTCAGGAGATTCAAACAGCAAGTGCAATTGTGAAGTGGACTGCTAAAGATCAGAACTCAATGATGTCTGGGCTTTTTATTAAAATTAAAAATTAGAAGCTGGGTTAATACGCTATTTTAATTCAACAACTTAAACGAAATGCTGGACTATTGTGTTTTTAATTTTTTTTCTCGTGAATAGTTTTATAGTTTAATTTTTAGTCATATCCGGTTCTCTGGTTTTATCACTGAAATTCTCATGATTTTCAGCTCCAATTCTGGTAACACAAGTACAAATTTAATGTGCGTTTCCATGTTTCAAATGAATTGTTAATCAGGTCAAGTGAATTTGAGTTGAAAAGAATAGAATGAATATTATCAGATAACTTCTAGACTTGCTATAACTTCAGGATATAAATATTTGGTAGGTGCTGATGTAACATTTTGTTGCACAGATGGTTTATACCTTAAGTGCTAAAGAAAGAATATCAATATGTACATTGTGATTGATTAATTATTAATACAGTGGAAGCAGATGTAATATATTTTCATGTTCAAAGTAGAGTGTCAAAATTTCAAAACATCTATTAAGAATATCTGCTGTCAGCAAGTCTCTTGAAATATTCACAAAGGAAAAGATAGAATAAAATGAAAAGAATATGAAACTACAAATATGTGGATGAAATATAAAGGAAAAATTCAAATTCAATCATAAACACTAAACATCCATGTAGAACCACCCACCTGAGGAACACTGATATATACAGTAATTGCTATGTATCACCAGCAATTAAAGCCAAGGTTCTACCTGAGCCTCTAAATCACAGTAAAATAGCTCTTCTTTCATTTCTGATCATTCAGCCAAGAGAAAAATATACAATCATGTGGAAAAACCAACTATACATGCCATCATCAAATCATTCAGCTCTAACCTTGGCTGTGTCTGCAAATGCTCCCAAAGCTCTTATCGATACCTTTGCCACCTTCTAGTCTGAAAAGCTTCAACATTCTGCAAGCAAATTTCCCATTTTAAATGCTCTATAAAGACTAGACCAATGGTTTTCAAACTGTCCCCCCCCCCCTCACGATCCACCTTAAGCAATCCCTATGCCATAGGTGATCTGTGGTGAGTAAGGGATTGTTTAAGGTGGTATGTGAGTGGAAAGAAAAATTTGAAAACCACTGTTTTAATTGTACCTAATTGACTCATTATGTGCACTGTTTCATAACTCCAAAGGAAATGGGCCAATGAGAATTTTTCTCAAGCAAATTATTTCAGTAACAATTGAGTTCTCAACCTTCCCTTCCCACTCACATGCCACCTTATGCAATCCCTTACTCATCACAAAGCACCTATGGTAGAGGGATTGGTTAAAGCTCAACATGAGTTTAGGGGGCATTTTGAAAACCACTGGACTAGACCATACAAAACTATGTTCCTTTATTCATGGATGAATGCACATCCACCATTCACTCCTGTATGTTTTCATCGTTTCCAATGATTCACATTTCCTCATGATCAAATTTCTTCATATCTCTTCTGATTATGGAACCTCTTCTATTTTCAAACATTTTCTTCTTAATTTTATCATTCCTCTAGTTTTAGCCTTTTAATTATCTCCAAGTACACTTCCTGAGTCATGATCTAGTCTTAATTGATGGCTTCTTTAAAACCATCTTAAGCTTTCATAATTTATCCTAACCTGTCTTTTTGCAAGATTTGTAAAGTATTTTGAATAATTTTTCTATATTAAAGGCACACTTAAAATGGGAACTGTTATTGATAAACAGTCTGTGGATCAGACCAGAGATGGATTAGATGTAGATTAAATTACTGGAGCGATTCCCTGTCAATTATCTTTTATTGTGTAATTAAGTATTTTAATGCACTGAAGATGTCTGTTTTGGTAACATTGGAGAGAGGTGCAGAACTGTAATAAGTTAGAGGATAGAAATTTTGTGGAACAGAGCAATTGTATTATGAAGCTAAGAAACAGGCCCTCAAAAATCAATGAATAATTGTGATTTTTGAAAACCAACAATATTATCAAGTGGAAAAAAGGAAATGGATTGAAACCCATTAGAGTCTGGACAAATGAAAAATAATTAAAGAATCTTTTTGGGCAGATGACTTAAAATTAATGTTTTGCAATAAAAGGGAATAACCTCTGCCAAACTTTCTCGACTTTAAACCTACATGTGATAAAGTTTGCTAGTTTATAGATGATTCATTACAATTGGAGATAAACAAAATCTGTGCAGATTCACAGCATCCTCAGGAAGTAAAAGGGCTCAGGGCCTAAACGTTGACTGCCTTTTACTGTGTGATTTGCTGAGTTTCTCCAGCACTTTTTGTGGACTGCAGTGTCACATTAGAACTCAGATGTGTTAATGAAAATCATGTCAATGCTTTGCTCTTCTCCACCAATGATAATGTTTGAATGCATAAACAGATTTTTATTGAAAACATAATTTGTGGAGCTGTGGAGGTCCTTAAAGCAGCCATTCTCAATGTGTGGGGGGGGGGGGAGGGGGGCATAGCACATTAAGTAAATGCCTAGTTTACTTTACATTCTATGCAGAATAAATAGTTTGTTTATTTTTTAAGTTGACCTTAGGAGAGTACAGAAGAAACCAATACTTGACTGTTTCACAGGGAAGGGGGCCCATAAACTTTGAGCAGTCCTAAGGAGGCCATAGCCAAAAGCAAAGGTTGAGCATTACTGCTTTAAAGTGTCAGTCAAAAGATCATTCAGAAAATGTATTGGCTATAGTGTTGACTATAGCCTCTTTTAAACTGCAGCACCTGGGTAGCCCTCCTAGGACCCAGTTGTGATTATTGGGGCAAAGGTCTTGGAACCACCTTTAAAATTGCAGGGGGATTTATCTATTAAATCACCAACTAAGGGGATCCCACCCCCACAATGATGTGTCACGTACTCATCGGAAGCACTGCCGGATGTTTGGATGCTGTCCGCCCAGAGACACACGCACGCAAGCGCTGACATCACCGGAATAAGCGGGTTGCCACTTTCATATCGTCAAAAATAGATAAGCTTAACTGGGTTTCCTGACTGCTTCTGAGGTAGGTCGGGGACCCAGTTGAATTCTGACGGGGTTGACAGGGTCGGACCTTTTCTAACTGCCACGTAACTGGGATGTTAACTGGGCAAGTTGTCCGGTTAACCCCATTTTACACAGCAGTTTGAAAAGGCCTAATGTTGAAAGAATTGACATTCTCAGTTATGTGGTGATATCTTAGAATACTGTTCAAACTAACCTTTAGCAATAGAATGCAAGTTATTTTAAATGAATGCTTTCCTTGTGTTTCTTTGAAGAGGATTTCATTCATTAAGTCTTGATGTCATCTTATTTTAATTAATAAAAGGAATTAAAATAAGATGTGCCTATTTTAAAGCTGGCATTCTGTAACTATTACATAATTGAAAAATGGAATAATAGCTTTTCTTAGCCTGATTTGGCTTTAGCTCAAAGTTGGGTAAAATAGGGATCCTTACATGTTTATTGATGGGCTGCAGAATTCCAAGACAACAAATCACTTGTTGAAAACATCTAATGAAGGCTTATCCCAAATTTATGCTTTAAAAATAGTTTCACAATTGAGTAATCCAGGGAACCTCAATTAATTAAAAATTTTGTCATTTAAAGTCTGGGTGTGAATGACCCTATTCTTAGTTTTCTCAAATGCACTGCTAATAAATGAGCATTTGAATAACAATTTTAATTACTTCTCATTATCTGAATGTTTCCATCACCATTCTGTTCTTGTTTCAGTTTACACCTCACAGCTTTATAACTATATATTTTTCCAAAATGTTGTGCTTTGCTATTCCCAGCCAAAAATAAAGCAGCTAGAAAATACTCAGAAAATAAAATATGAAAATCATATGGATTCGCCCAAAATATTCACCATCCAGAGTTGTTGGTCATCCATCTGCTAAATTCAGTTTGACCTCCACAGATCTCACAGAGTGCAAACTTCCTCACCAGAATGATAATGTCCTAAATACCACACAACTTCACTGATCATCAATCCCACTAAGAAATCCAGCTGGCAAATGCTTAATGAAAATGATTTTAAAAACTGTATATGGTGGAAACCTAAAACAAAACAGAAAATTCCATCCATTGGTGGAAATGAGCTGCTTTTAAAATTTCTAAATGGAAGATCATACATTGAGGTTATGTGTCTTCTGCTAATCACAAGTTGTGTCTGCATTGAGGGATGGAAATAAATATTAAATTTCTGTGAGTTTGTTGATGTTAATTTCCACAAGCTGAAAAATCATTTAAATGCTCAAAATCTACTTTTTATATAATGTTCAGGTTTCTTTACGTAAAATGCCATTAGTATTGGGCTTAGAGCAAACAAGTTTCAAATGTATGTCAATGACAATGAGCAGCTATCTATTCCCAGTGAACAACCTATTTCTTTTCTCATTAACAGCAGAAGCACCAACTTAGCACAAACTGCTGTTCACAAATGCTTTAAATATATTTCAATAATTTGCAGCTTTTCCTAAAAAAAGCACTGAGAATTCAATTTCTAATTTCTTTCATAATGACGTACTGAAGAAATCCTTAATTCATTGTGGGAGTGGGCCAGGGTTAAAGTGAAGAGTTGAGGCTTTGGCTCAAGAGGATTCGGCAAGAACAGACAGAAACGAAGGTAAAACTCTGGTGAGAGTTTGTTATTATATTATCTTCGATCTGTGACCCTGGCAGCAGGGAAGGCAGGAAGAGCACCACCAAAATCAATGAATTTTTCTCCTTTTGTGGGATTTTAATTTGTTTTGTCAAACCAATAATGAAGAGGTAGGGTTTTACAGAGTTGCCAGGTGTCTAACCTTTTATCCGTGATCAAGACCGGACACCTGCCATTGTTCAGAACCTTCTGGATTTCAGAATCATTTTGATTTCTGTCCCTTTAAGCCTGCCCAAGTTGCGCTGCAGCATCCACCCCCACCCAAGTTGCACTGTTGCCTCTCTTTCCCTGTCACACACCCAAGTCATGCTGCTATCTCTTTCCCCACCGCACTCCTGAGTCGCGCTGCTATCTCTTTCCCCACCGCACTCCCGAGTCACGCTGCTATCTCTTTCCCCACCGCACTCCCGAGTCACGCTGCTATCTCTTTCCCCACCGCACTCCTGTGTCGCGCTGCTATCTCTTTCCCCACCGCACTCCCATGTCGCGCTGCTATCTCTCCCATCCCCTGCCCCCCACTGTACCAGTGCCAAGAGAATGGCCCTCTTCTCGGTTCCCCTGCGCTGGCACAGTGGTTTCACCTGCATGGAGGATCATGGGTAGCCATGATGGCCATGATGCTTGACGGGTGTCAGTAAAGGAAATTTGGAGGCACTTGTAAAGTAGCGGAACGCGACGGGATGCACAGGAATTGAGCAAGGGTCGCGTTGGGTCAAGTTTGGTGCAAAACTCCATCTTTGATGAACAGATGGAGATGACATATACCAAAATAAGTGCCATTTTTGGAGGTTTCCGGAATTCCGGATAAAAGGTTATACATCTGTACTTGGAGCAGCCATTGTCAGAGTGGTGGGTAGAGTCAGAGTGGGAAGTTAGAGTCTTTGTCTCGAGAGGCTTTCATGCAAATGCCAAAGAAGAAGGAAAGAAGGAGATGTATTTCCTTTCATCATTGCTGATTTGGTCTTGTTTGTCCCTAGTACTGCACAGGAGTGATGGCAGATATGGCTGTCCAATGCTTCTTCTGAGGGATGCGGGAATTCATGGAACCTTATGGTTTCTCTTATGATGACACCTGTGGGAAATGCAGCCAACTCCAGTTCCTGAAAGGGCCGTATTAAGGAACTGGATGAACTAAGGATCATCCGGGAGGCTGAGAAAGTCATAGGTAAGACTTTTCAATTGGTGATGTTGTGTTCAAGAATAGGTTTGAAGGGTTCAAAGAGAATCAAGGCTGGTCACGTGTCATCAACAAACAGTGGGATTTACTTATGCACATTTACAAAATGGCATACACACACTCACACAGATCATCATGGAATAATACACAAATAGCGACACATCAGGTGCAAATAAATCACTTCTAAACATTCTGAACTCCCAATTGGGAATGCAAGGGTTAAATACACAGTACCATCAACTCTCTATCTCGATCAGGCATGGCCCACCAACAAATGATTAATTACAACTAACAAGTATATCAAATTAATCTGGTCTCCAATATTGCCCACGGCCCCTCCGGAGCTGCTCTTGGCCTGCATTTCAATAATGGTCTACATGCTGCAGTAGCAGCAAACAAAAAGAGAGCAGAGGCTGCCCATCCTCAGCCTTTCTAAGCAAGACTTGTCCACATGATGTGCTAGGACCAAACATGCATCACCCTCACCTATGGGCAGATCTAACCTTGATTGCCAGGTGAGGCAACTTCTGACTAGGCTCCAGCCAGAGAAGTCACATGACTCTCCTCAACCCACATTCCCACCAGATTCCAGAGAGGCCGCATTATCCTCACAATCCACACTCCCACCAGGTTAAAGATGGAGAGTCCACAAGACCCTCCAGCATCTACACTTCAGGTGGTTACACCCAGAGTGCAGGATTCAGCTAGATAATGGATGAACAAGTTAGTACAGGGTCATCCTGAGACCATTCCCTTTAGCATCAAGTATACCCCTTTGGATACTGCTTAGAGGGATGACCTATCTGAGTGAGGCAGTAACCAGATCAATAGGATGGTGGTCAGCTCTGAGCCTCAAAAAGAGTGAGGTCAGACAGAGCCAGAGTCATAGGGGACTTGCTGGTTTGGGGAACAGATAGGAGATTCTACAGATGCAAAAGAGATTCTAGGATAGTGTGTAGCCTCCCATGTGGTACAAAAACTCTCTGAATGGTTGCAGAATATTCTTGAAAGATAGGGTGAGCAGCCAGAGTTCATGGTACATACTGGTACCAATGACATAGAGGGGGTAGAGGTCCTGCAAAGTAAATTTAGTGAGTTCATAAAGAATCTGAAAGCAGGACCTCCAAGATGGTAATCTCTGATTAATTGGTGTCACAAACTAGGGAAGGCCAGAACAGGAAGATAGCACAGAAAAATGAGTGGCTGAGGAGATGGTGCAGAGGGCAAAGTTTCAAGTTCTTTGATCATTGGAAACTTTTCTAGCTAAAAGGGTGACCTTTATGAATGGGCCAGGTTGCACCTGAACTGGAGAGGTACCAATATCCTGCCAGGGAGGTTTGCTAATGCTGTTGGTTGTGGGTGGGGGACGAGCGGGGAAGTTAAACCAGATTTGCAGTGGGGTGTGAACCAAAGTCCAAAGTGAAGAGGCAGAGGTGGCAGGCACAAAAGTTGAGAGAGCTGTTAGGGGGTTTGGTGGAAGGACAAGCAGATAGGATAAAATTGCAAGCAGTGGAATGAGTTGCAAAGCATCAGGGACATAATTAAAAAAAACAGGACTGAAGGTGTTATACTTAAATCCACACAGCATAAGAAATAAAGTGGATACCTTATAGTTCAGCTATGGATTGGCAGGTATGATATGACAATCATGGAGTTGTGGCTAAAGGATAGATGTCATTGGGAGTTGAATGTCCAAGGAAACACAGTGATTTGAAACAACAGGCAGGTAAACAACGGGGGTGGCATGGCTCTGTTAGTATGGAATAACATCAAATCATTGGAAAGAGATGACATAGGACCAGAAGATATAGAAGCATTGTGAGTTGAGTTAATAAATGGCAAAGGTAATAAGACAACATTGGCAGTTATGTATAGATGACAAATTACAACGACAAATAGAAAAAGATTGTCGCAAGGGCAATGTAATGGTAGTCATGGGGGATTTTAACATTCAAGTAGTTTGGGAAAACTAGGTTGGGACTGAATATCAAGAGAGAGAATTTGTAGAAATCCTTCTAGAGAAATTTGTTGATGTGTCCACAAGGAAATTAGCTGTACTGGATTGGATGTTGTGTAGTGTGCCAGAGGTGATTAGAGATCTTAGGGTAAAGGAAATCTTTGGGGGCAATGAAGACAATATGATAAAGTTCTATTTGAGGTTTAACAAGGAGAAAATTAAGACAGGTATGTTGGTAAAGGACATGAGAGAAGTAGCCAAAGTGGATTGGAAAGTGGCAACAGAAAGGAGGACAGCAGAGCAGTAATGAACAGACTTTCTGTGAGAAATTAATTGGTGCATACAAAAAGTAGAGGAAGTATTCAAATAGCAAAATCTCAACTGTGGCTGACAAAGGAAGTCAAGGCCAATGTAAAAAAAAAGAGAGCATACAAAGAAGCAAACATTAGTGGGAAGATAGAGGATTGGAAAGTTTTTAAAAACATGCAGAAGGCATTTTAAAAAAAACTAAAAATGAGGGAAAAAGATAAAGTAGGCTAGTAAAAACCAAAGAGGATACAAAATACTTCAAGTAAATAAAGAGTAAAATAGCAAGTACAGAAAAAGAATTAGCAACAAGGGAAGATACAACAAAAAGAAGAGAATTGGCAGACAAAAAAATAAAATACAAAACACTACAAATGTACAAGGTGGAGAAGAACATAATGAAGACAAAGCAGAAGTATTATGAGCTAGGAGAAAAAAAAATGCACAAAATACTAGCTTGGCAGCTTAAAATAGAACAAACTAAAAGAATGGTATTGGCATCAAGGAAAAAGAACAAACAAATTACATATAACCCAATGGAGATCAATGAAAACTTCAAGGAATTCTACGAGCAATTATATTGAACTGAGAATGAAGGGAAAGAAGACAAAATAGAAGAGTTTCTAGCTAAAATTGAACTACCAAAATTGCAAGAAGAAGAGCAAAACAAATTAATAAAATCATTTGAAATAGAGGAAATGTAGGATACATTAAAAAACTACCAAACAATAAAACACTGGGAGTGGACGTACTCCCAATAGAATTCTATAAAACATTTCCAGACTTATTAATTCCTCCTCTCCTGGAAGTAATGAACCAGATTGAAGAAACACAAAACATACCAGATTCATGCAAAACAGCAATAATTACAGTAATACCAAAGACGGGGTAAGATCCACTAACACCAGCATCGTATAGACCAACATCTCTACTTAACTCAGATTATAAGATAATAGCAAAACTATTAGCAAACAGATTGGCAAATTGTGTACCAAAAATAGTAAAACTAGATCAAACTGGATTTATTAAGAAAAGACGAACAACGGACAATATCTGTAAGTTCATTAACTTAATCCATGCAGTACAAGGAAACAAGATGCCAACAGTGGCGGTTGCCTTAGATGCAGAGAAAGCCTTTGACAGAGTAGAATTAAATGATTTATTCAAAGTACTACAGAGGTTCAACCTACCAGAGAAATATATTAATTGGATTAAAGCATTATATAAGGGACCACTGGCAAAGGTGACAGTAAATGGATATATATCAAACCAATTTAAATTAAGCAGGTCAACTAGGCAGGGATGTCCACTATCTCCCTCACTGTTAGCTATAGAACCCTTGGCAGAACTGATAAGAACAGAAAATAAAATAAGAGGGATAAAAATAAAAGAGAAGGAATGTAAAAATCAGTCTATTTGCAGATGATGTCACAGTATACTTAACAGAACCAGAATTATCAATAAAAGAATTACATGAGAAATTGAAGGAATATGGAGAAGTATCGGGGTACAAGATCAACACAAATAAAAGTGAAGCAATGCCAATGAATAATGCAGATTTCACAAAATTTAAGAAAGAATCACCATTTAAATGGCAAACACAAGCAATCCGATAACTAGGTATTCAACTAGATAATAATCTAGGCCATCTATATAAATTAAATTATCAGCCATTAATGAAGAAATTACAAGATGACTTAGAACATTGGAAAGATTTACCACTAACACTGATAGGAAGGGTAAATTGCATTAAAATGAATATCTTCCCAAGGATACAATACCTATTTCAATCATTACCAATTCACCAAACAGAGAAATTCTTCAAGGAGCTAAAGAAAATAATAAGGAAATTCTTATGGAAAGGGGGTAAACTGAGGATAGCGCTAGATAAATTAACAGAAAGGTACAAACAAGGGGGCTTACAGCTACCAAACTTCAAGAATTATTATAGAGCAGCACAATTAAGATACCTATCAGATTTTTATCAAACAAGGGAAAAAACAGATTGGACCAGATTAGAGCTAGATAAAATAGGGGAGAAGGTACCTGAACATATACTATATAAGTGGGATGAAAAGCTGGTGCAACATAGGAATTCACCAGTACTGTACCATCTGCTCAACATTTGGAAGAAGATTCATGTAGAAAGGAAAAAAAAACAAATGATCAACTACCAAAATTAATATTGATGCAAAATCAGTGAATCCCTTTCACAATAGATAACCTTTCCTTGAGAGAATGGGAGAGAAAAGGGATCAAAAGAATAGAAAATTGTTTTTCGGGAAATAAATTATCATCTTTTGAACAAATCAAGTATAAATATGATATAACTCACGGTAAAATGTTTGCATACCACCAACTGAAAACCTACTTGAAGGACAAATTGGGAATCAGGCTGAGGTTACCAGAAGGAAGCAGTTTTGAATATGTGATTACAGACACAATGATAATTAAAAGATTTATAACAAACATGTACATCAAATTGCAAGAGAAAGAGAATGATGAAATAAGCTGTAAACCTAAACAAAAGTGGGAACAAGATCGAAACATAAAGATAAAGAATGAAACATGGGAAAAGCTATGATCCGGAACTATGAGAAATACAATAAACACGAGGTTACGCATGATACAATATAATTGGTTACACAGGTTATACATCACACCCCAAAAGTTAAATAAATGGGATCCAACATTATCATATAGATGTTTTTGCTGTAAGAAGGAAATGGGAACAACAGTACATGCAATTTGGGCATGTGAAAAAGTTTTGGGAAGATCTAAATCAGGTATTAAATAAGATCACAAAAAGCAACATACCAAAACATCCAGAGATCTTTCTTCTAAGTAATATAAGAAGTAAAGAACTTGGCCTCAATTTGGATGAAGCACAAAAAAGATTTATTATGGTAGCCTTAGCTGTAGCAAAAAAAATGTATAATGTCAACCTGGAAATCAGAAGATAGCCTGAGAATACAGCAATGGTACATAGAAATTAATAAATGTATTCTGTTGGAAAAAAAATAATATTTTATTTAAGAAATAACATCACAGTATTCGAACAAATTTGGGAACTGTACATGGAACACAACAGAGAAGTCCTACCACGGACCTCCACCCCCTAAAATGACAGAATGAGAAGAAGATGAAATGAACTGACCCAGTGTGTAAAAGTAGATGACACAAATTTCTTGTTTATTTTCATTGTGTGATGACATTGTTTAATGGGTTTAATGTATCGTATATGTTGAACGTTGAGTGGGTGGGGAGGGGGGTGGGAAGGAGGGAGGGAAGGGAGGGGGAAAAAGGGGAGAAAATGACACTGTGTATATTCAAGAGGGAAATGTTTATGTGTATTTTGGTCAATATGGTTCATAGTGTGAAATTTTTTAAAAAAATTAAAAAAGTAAATAAGGAGTAAAAGAGGGGTGAGAATGGATATAGATCCATTAAAAAAGTGACATTGGAGAAATAATAATAATGGGGGTCAAAGAGATGGCAGAGGAGCTAAATTAGCATTTGGCATGAGTTTTCATTGAGGAAGACATTAACAGTGTATCACATGTCCAAGGGTATCAGGGAAGGAAAGTGAGTGCAGTTACAATTATAAGGGAGAAGGTGCTCAGAAAGTTGAATGCTGTAGAGTAGATTAGCCTCTCGGATCAAATGGAGTTCAACCTAGGGTTCCAAATGAAAAAGCAGTGGACATTGCGGTGTTATTGATAATTACAAAAATGAATAGATTCTGGCATAGTTCAGGAGGAGTGGGAAAATTGCAAAGGTCAATTCACTATTCAAGAAGGGAAGGAGGCAGCGGGAAGTAAATTATAGACTGGTTAGCCTGACATCAGTGGTTGTGAAGATGATGGAGTCAATTATCAAGGATGAGATTACAGAGTTTTTGGAGGCACATGACAAGATATGCCAAGGCTACCATGATTTTCTTCAGGGAAAATCTTGCTTGACAAACTTATTAAAATTATTTGAGGAAGTGAAAAGCAGGCTAGATAAAGGAGAGACAGTGCATTTGGATTTTAACAAGGCCTTTGACAAGCTACTATTTTAAAAGCTACTTAACAAGATAAGGGGCCATGGTATAAGAGGAAGCATACTGGCATGGGTTGAGGATTGTCTGATTGACAGGATGCAGTCAGAATACAGTGTTATGAGTTGCTAGTGCTGTTCCACAGGGATAGATATTTGGACTGCTCCTTTTTATGTTGAATATCAATGATTCTGAATACGAATGAATGGCTTTGTGGACAAATTTACAGATGATGAAAAGGTAGTGTTGAGGAAACGGAGGCTTTGACAGATTACGAAAATGGGCAGAGAAGTAGCAAATGAGATACAATGTTGGAGAGTGTATGGTCATGAGCTTTGGTAGGAAAACAGCAGATTATTTTCTAAATGGGGAGAAAGTTTGACATTCCCAAATGCAAAGGGGCTTTGGTTTTCAGATTTATTGTCGGAGTATATACATGACATCAGATACACCCCGAGATGTATTTTTTCCTGTGAACGAGGCATTTACTGGTAGTGCAAAAAAAATGCACACAATGTACACATGTAAACAAATGTACAAATGTAAACACAGAGAGAGGAAAAGAAACAAATAAGGTGCAAAAGTAAGAGTCCTTAAATGAGTCAGTGATTGAGTTTGTTGTTGAGGAATCTGGTGGTGGAGGGTAGTAGCTGTTCCTGAACCTGGTGGTTCAAGTCTTTTGGCACCTCTACCCCTTTCCTGAGGGCAGCAATAAGACAGAGCATGTGATGGGTGCTGCTGCTCTCCAGCTGCTGAATTCCCCCATAGATGTTCTCAATACTGTAGAGGGATGTCCTGGGCCATGTCCAGCTACTTTTGCAGGGCTTTATGCTCAGGGATATTGGTGTCCACATTCCAGACCATGATGCAGGCAGTCTGCGCACTTTCCACCACACACCTATAGAAATTTTCCAGGGTTTCCGATGTCATACCAAACCTCCGCAAACTCCTAAGGAAGTAGAAATGCTAACGTGCTTTCTTCTCGATGCCATTAGCATGGGGGCTGGGGTTCCAAAAACTTAAATTTTCTCACCTTCTCCACTTCTGATCGCCTAAAGATCACTGGACTGTGCACATCTTTTTTTTTTCATTTCTGAGGTCAATAATCAGTTCCTTTGGTTTTGGTGAAATTGAGTATGAAGTTGTGAAGCACGATTCAGCCAAGTTTCCCTCCTGAATACTGACTCATCACCCCTTTTTGTACAACCCACTACTGTGGTATCATCAGTGAATTTGTACATGGTGTTGTTGTTGTATCAAGCCACCCAGTCACTGCTTGTCAAGCGAGTAGAGCAGGGAGCAAAGAATGCAGCCCTGTGGTACTCCAATACTGATGGAGATTGTGGAGGAGATGTTCTTACCAATCCTCAATAATTGTGGTCTGGAAGTGAGGAAATCAAAGATCCAATTTTTTGCTTGAGAAAAATTGTCATTGGCTCATTTCCTTTAGAGTTATGAAACAGTGAAAATAACGAGCCCATTAGGTACAATTAAAACAGTGGTTTTCAAACTTTTTATTTCTACCCACATACCACCTTAAGCAATCCCATACTAATCATAGAGCACCTATGACACAAGGAATACTTAAAGTGGTATGTGAATGGAAAGAAAAAGTTTGAGAACCACTGCTCTACATGTTCAGAATGCATGAATATAGGGATGCAACATCCCCTAGGTAAAATATTTGTTTCAGGAAAGTAAAATCTAAGGAAAGTGAATAGACAGCTTAGTGGGTAAATTCATATGTAGAATGTTGGAAATTAATTACATTTAAATGTTAATTTCATTTTTTAAGCCTCTTCATTTACAGAGAGAAAAAAATCACAAATTACAATTTTTAACAAAAGACATTTTCAGTGACTCAACATCTCATAATTATGAATAAATCAATTAATGTTTAGTCATTTGCATATGCAATGAACGCCTTGCTTGCTGTGAAAAAACAATTATACTAGCTCATAAAATACTTATGACTTTGGTTAAAGATTTCCCAGAGGAGGTGTTTACAAATCCAGTTAAATGATGGATATCAAAATAAAAATCTATCAGGAAATTTACAACATTGATAGGTACCAAAGATAAGAATTTCCGAAGGGAGAGGAGATTTGTGCAGAATAAAATATGATACCTTCATATTTGCATTTAATTTGTTTATTTCACTTTTGAGTTGCTTTAAATAAAGAAAATATGTACTTGACTTTTGTACTTAATATTTTGCAATTATTCTTAGAAATTTGAAAGAATATTTATTCACACTTAATAAGTCAATCAAATTATCTAAACTTTTATGTCACTTGATGTCAGGGAGGGCTTTGTATTTGCGCCTTTTCAAAACATTGCATTCTTTTACCAAGTCAAATTATTCAAAAATAAATTCAAAAATCAGAATGCTCTTGGTACTCATCTCAGCTCCAACAGGAAATATTGCGCTTTGAACAGGCACTAAATATCTAATGTGGATTTAAATTTACATGTGTAACAATAAATGAAAGCTTGAATGATGCAATCACGTTATGCCACAGATTTTGTGCTCAGTTTGTCAAAACTCCAAGAAATTGACAAAGTTTTGAGATTTCTGCACTTTGAATGTGGAAATTTGGATGTGGATTCAGACATCCTGAATGACTGTTCCAATGCACTTTTGCAGGGTGCATTGTTTGAAGATTTCACTAAAGCTAATCTTGATTTAAATCATTATAATAGTGGTTCTCAACCATTTTCTTTCCACTCATATACTACTTTAAGTAAGTATTCCCTATGCCATAGGTGCTCTGTGATTAGTAAGGGATTGCTTAAGATGGTATGTGGGTGGAAAGAAAAAGTATGAAAACCACTGTTTTAATCATACGTAAATGACTCCTTATGTGCATAGTTTCATAACTCCAAAGACTGACAATTTTCCTCAAGAAAATTATTTCAGTAACAATTGGGTCTAGAACAGTGATTCTCAACCTTCCCTTCCCATTCACGTACCACTTTAAGCAATCCCTTACTAACCAGAGAGCAACAATGGCACAGGGATTACATAAAATGGTATGTGCGTGGAAAGAAAAAGGTTGAGGACAACTGCATTAGAATCTAGTCCTCACAGTAAAATAAAATACCTTTTTATCTTTTATTCATCAACTCAAAGTAAAAATTTTAATGGGGTAATTTCCCAATTACTGGTTTCTTAAGAAACACAAGTTTATGCCTGTGAAAATAGAGAGGAATTTGTTTTGCCTGGTAGATGAGGCCAGTGAGATTGGTTTTCCATCTGTTTGTAGTGAAGCAGACTACCTGGAACGAGAACAGGAGGCTCCCTCTAAATTTGCAATTAGGATTCAGCCTTTGGGCCTTCTAATCCCTGAGCTCTCTAATGAGATACAGTGAGACTGAGACCTCAGTGAACAAACACTACTTTAAAGGCTTCATACTACTGAGAGCCCAGCATGGAATTTCCATACAGCTTTTGGTTGTAAGCATAGTAGGGATAACATCTCAGTTGTGTTAAAGACTGTGAGACATCTTCAGAGTTATCAAATCTCCTTGATATTCCAAGACTTCTCAAATAGACTTTCAAAACAAACATACAGCATTTATTGAAAACATACATAAAACTTCTGGTATCCAGCACATCTTGGGATTGGTAAATGCAGGTTAAGTGTATTTTCTGGTTGTTTGAGACTTAGTCTTACAATGCCTAATACAGTTTAAAAGACAGAAGTATAAATAGTGTACTTGCATTGAACAAACTTCACTTGCATGAATATATAAATTAAAGCATTTTACTTCATTTTCAGTTTCTTTGAAAACATTTAACAATCGCCGTATCGACAGGTTCCTTCCACTCCATGGAGCCATCCAAAAGACTAACAAATAACATGATAGATAATTAACTCCCCCTTCCCCCAAGTTTACAGATAAACCTTCTGACTAGGCCAACACTTGCCCACTAGGGAGAAGGAGACATTTCGAAAGAGTCACCCCAATGGCATGCAGCATCAACCTGAGTTGAACACAACTTGTTCAAACAGCTGCTATGAGCAAAGTATGACCAAAGCGCTCCACTGGGGGAATATTTGCTCCCATCTACATCAAAGGTTTATGTGCTACCTCTGAGAACATTTATTTTTACAATTTTAAACTTATGTATTCTTATCTATTATTTTAGTCTTATTTATTTTTATTTATTTTTTTGTCAGTTGCTGGAGGCTGTCACTTGCTTGAATTTTGAATACCAGGGGTTTTACTATATTAAACATGAATAATTAAAAGCCCAATCATAAAGAATAACATGCAAACATAACCCTGATCTTCCTGTGACCTTGTTAATCTCCAGCCCAGAATACCCTGTCAAAACTATTGGGCTCGCTGACACTTCACCACACCTGGTAAATAAAATATTGCAAAAGGTGAATAGCTCAATATAATCTCAGTTAATCTCATTATATTTTCATTTTGCCCAGCAATGGTAGGGGGGTGATGACATTTGTTCAAAATTTGGCACCTAGCTCCTCCTTGATTTACGACAGTATTGTATAAATTCAAGACATACTAGTGCAGAAGCCACCGACTGTCAGTTTTTTTTTGGCTGCAAATGACAGCCTGAGCAATTAAACCAGTTGCACCTGAATAGAGGGCATCAAAAGGATTAAGAGATGAATAGGGTCTGAACAGGCTGGCAAAGTGAGCAATGGTGAAATTAACATGATTAAGTATGTTGAACTGGAAAAAAATATGATAAATTGATTTGTGGCAACAGCCCCACTAGTGGAAAATGTGGAGCAAAGAAAATTAAGCCATGCAGAATTGAAGATGTGATATTTACAACTGTGAGATGAAAGGTTTCTAAGCAAGTGCCAGTCATTATCTAAATGATGGATTGGTGCTGAGTAATGAGGTAATGGTGGAAATAATGTGTGCATTATTAATTAGCTGAACATAACCCTGGCTCTAGATGGAGGTCACCAAACATTATAAATGAACTCAGAATTAACTTTACTGAACTTTATGACTGATGATGGCAATACTCTTTCACAGTGTGAGCCAATCTTATAACTGAAGATGCTGCCTTATGTTGCAGATACCAGAGTTTTGAATTAGGTTATGTCTGGATAAGCCAATTGTTTAACTTACATTAGAACTAATGTGGAATTAGCCTTATGGTCAGGGGATTCATTTAGTAGCTCAGCCATCATTTTGTTTTGGGGGGGGGTAGAAACTGATGATAGAATTAAGGAATTGTATTGTCCTAATTATATTGTAAGTGAACTTCAGATAAATATGTTTGCTCATTAATTAAGAATGCAGCTTTTTAAATGAGTTACAAATATATTAATGTATCATTGTACATTATGAGGAAATAAAATCTCAGAGATGGATGGTTTCAATGACTCAGGCTGTTCAAATTTGTTCTATAGGTCAATTCAGAATGACATGAATGGAAATTATCAAATTATTGCTTAGTTATGCCAATTCAACAGATAAGTATAGAAATAAGATTGTCGAGAGTTTAAGATCAATTTTAATTTCAGCCCATTTCTTTAATGACGTTTTGTGTGAAGACAGACAATTGACACAAATCAAGACCACAGGAGGACTGTTTTTCATTAAATACATGACTTACATTTTAGTTTATATTGTTTCTGTAAATTGAACAACCCTTGTAGTTTTTCCCGTTATTGTTGAGGAATGACTTGTGGTGCTATGTAATGGCATAAATATGCAAAGATAAAGAAGAGTAACTGAGCACAAAAATACACATCCAATAGAATTTCTCAAATTAATGTGGAGCTCACTGAAATTTTTTCTGGCTTTAGGAGTAATTTGTTCTCTAAATTAAAAACCAGGTTGAAGATGTAATCCTTTAATGAGATGATTACTATATCCATCTATCCCTGCTCACTGATACCCAGTTTGGGTTTTGCCAGGACCATGCAGGTATAGCCTTAGTCCAAACATAAACCAGGAAACTGAATTCCAGCGGTGAGGTGAGAGCAACTGCTCTTGACATCAAGACAACATTTGATGAGATGGAACTTTACAGCACCCTGGTGAAACTGAAGTCAACAAACATCACAGGAAAAACACTTCAATGCTTGGCATAATACCTTAATGTTCAAGGTTAATCATCTCAATCCCATTTCCTCAGATTAACATCCTCAAACAAAACACTGAGTTGTTTGATTAATGATTTTCCTTCCATCATAAATTCAGATGTGAAAATGATTGCACAATGTTTATTGACATTTAAATTCTCTTCAGCAATCCATGCTTTCTTAATCAAAGATCAGGCAAGTAACATTTGTATTACATTTCTCATCTTTCCTCTTATATTCCATTAATACCTCTTGTCTGTTTGTCTGGACTCCTCCCCTCCCCTTTCTCTCCCGAGTTTTCAATTTAAATGTCTGTTTGCTTTTCCCGTATATCGTGAAGAAGGGCTCAGGCCCAAAAATATTGGTAATACATCTTTACCTCCGATGGAAGTTGCGAGAGCGGTTGAGTTTCTCTAGTATTTCTCTGAATTTTTACTACATGTTACAGAAGTACATGATAATGGCCATCTTTAACAAGAGAATATCATAAAATATACTTCTGTTGTTGTTGTTGTTCACACCAAACAGTCAGCATTCCTGGGGTTATCATTAACCAGATGTTCAACTGGACCAGGAAGAAAATATGATGCCTGTAGGTGCAAGTCAGAGGCAGGATATCATGAGGTGAGTGACTCACCTCTTGACATCCTGAAGCCTTACCACTCTGCACAGGGCTGGATGATGACAGCCCCAACAACACTTCAGACACTTGACACCATCGAGGGGAGAGCAGCCCACTTGACTGTCAATTCCAACAATTCATTCATTCCACTTTTGCAGCACCATGGCTACATTACCATCTGCAAAAATGCTTTGTGATTATTGCATGAACTACTAGGAAATCATCTTCCAAATCTATAACCTCCACCTTTAAGACTAATGTGGGCAAATAGGGACAGGCATTATGTGCCCTTCTCAGAACATCCACCTGCTTAAAAATGAACAGATTCAAAATATAAAAATGAGCATGGATTTTTGTACCTGGAAAACATTTTGCAGTGTTATGAATCTCCACTGGTTTGGCATTAGTTCCCAGTCAGATTCCCCACATAAAATGATGAAACTGAACAAATTAGTGTTAGAATAGTTTCCACCCAGAGTTACAATCCAACATAGAACCATTACTGTTCACAACAAGGCAAGGCTCAACTGAACATAGATACCAATAATTTGCTTAAATAATTGTGTCAGTTTTTAAAGATACATTTTTCCTGGTGAGGAGGAGTGAGAGGTTGACAAACAGAGGGCAGGAGCCGCAAGGAAACCAGTATTCTCATCAGTGTGATAACTGCCAGATAGGAGGTTTTGTGTGCTGGGAGAGGCCAAAATTTTGGAAGGTGGTGGATCCATCTGTCTCTTCCGGCTCCAAAAATTCCCATTCATTTGAGCAATGTGCAAACAAATGCCATGTCCTCATAAGAGACTGAACAATCCAGTGAACTATTTCAGTATGTGAATTGGGTGTTCATTCATTGATATGTTGTGATCAGAGGGGGTGATTATTCTGTTCCTTTTGAGCTCTGACGACTGATCACTGAATTCAAGTGTGGAGAGGGTCACCTTTTCTGCTTTGAGGGACATCAATTTTTAAGTTCCTCATAAAAGGCGTCCCTCTGTCATTATCTCTTATAGCTTGCATAGCCACTGCTGGGGAGGAGGCTGCCAGAGTACTGCTGGGAATTCCAATGTTCCTACCCCTTTGCCTCCTGACATGACCCTCAGTCTCCAGATCACTCTGCTTTTCTTGCTGTGGATGGCCAGGTTGTGCATCATACACCATCTGGAGATTAATTCTTTGCACCAACTGTGTGTGCTCCAGCGTGCACTAGGCTGAGAAAGGCTCAGGAAACTTGTTTTCAGAAGATCAATGATATTCTCCACAACTATTCCACTGTTTCTATTGTATCAATGCATAGGAGCTTCAGGAGCTAGGGTGGCAGAGAATTACCTACTGCCACATGATCTGACCCTAGATATTTCTGGCTATGGAAAGTGTCAGGAAATTCTTTTTTAGTGAGGACATGTCTTCATGATCCTTGATGATAGGATATTCACCAAGTGGAAGTTCCTTTGATGGTCCACATTGAGGAAGTGGAACCTATCCTCTTCAAGATAAAGTTTGGTTGGTTAGAGTGTCCTCATGGCCATATGAATACAGTCAATGGCCCCTTGTGTTTGTGGGACGCCAGTAATACTGGTACCTGAGATTTCATTGGTGGTCACTGAAATCAAATTTTATTAAGGTATTTTGATGTATTTAGAATATCTGGATTATCCTGATGCACGTTGGGAGATATGCATTCTCCATATCTGCAGATGATAAAACATTTGCTGCAGTTATTTGAGAAGATTCTGTCATCATGAAGAGTGAATATGTGCTTGCTTTCCACAGTCTAACAAAAGAGTGGAGCTGAAGACTGTTCCATGGAATATCACATACCCATATCTGCTAATGTTCCGTCCATCAGAGAGTTGATGTGGTATCTGGAGGCTCTAATAGGAGTAGGCTTTTTGCTGCTGAGTTCATCTTTGCTTTCTGGTTTATATCCAGCATGAAGAGTTATTGCTATAGGATCACCTCCCACATTATTTGTGACCATTAAGGCATCCATTGAATAAGTACTTTGGCAATTACAGAACTTGCTTACAGAAGCTGTTGATTTTAGTTTAGGTGCACTTTCTGAATTTGGAAGCCATTAAAGCTGTCTGCAGTTAGATGTAAAGCTGAACAGCCAGGTCTCCCCAACAGCAGCAGAGTGACAATTTAAGTAGACAGAGAGTCCTCCATTCCATGGGGCACTGAGACTGCCCAGCAGTTACATCCTCAGTTTCCAATTTTGCTTGCTTTGGAAGAAAGTGCACATCGAGTGAGGTTATTCAATGTGTGACTAAATCAAACGATAACATGATTTGAACACAGGACTGCCTTGTTAATTTATCAATAAATGCTGCACAATTTCACCCAGACATGATTGCTTGCTTGATCTAGTGGAGGTAAAATCAATTTTATATACAATTTAAATGTAAAAGACAGACACTGGGCCATCCGGTTTCTAAATTACATGATGAAATTAGTTCTGGATCCCAAAGTGTGAAAAATGAATGACTTGTAAAAAGGATTGTTTGTAAACCAAGGAGAATCACAGCAAATAACAAGTCATTCAGTCATAGGAGAATCACAGCAACTTAATAAAAATAAGATCTGTCAAAGACAAATATGTCAGAACAGGAATGGAATGCAGTCAACAAACTAATCGATATGACAAAAAACAAAAAAAATTGCACAGGTGAAAAAGAAAATGGAAGATAGAAAATATATATTTAAGAAATAACATATACAAAGAACAGAAGTACTATTCATGTATATTGTAGATCTTTTTTCCCCCCCTTCTAGCTCATGGCTGTATCATGGAGTCATAGCCTCGGAAGCAGTTCCTTCCACCTCCTATGTCCATACTGACTATTAAATATTGATTAATATAACTATTTATTTTGTAGCCTACACCACATTTATGATTCAAGTGCTCATCTTGGTGCATCTTAGATATTGTGAGATACTTGCCTCCAATAACCCCCTCAGACAATATTTTCCAGATTCCATCCATCCCCTGGGTTAAAGAAGTTCTTCCTCAGATCCACTCTCAATCTCTTACCCATTACCCTATATCTCTGCCCTTTAGTTATAGATAGCTTTGTAATGGTATATTTCTAACTTTACCACAATGTATGCACACAAAATTTTGAATGTTTCTGTAAGATAACTCCTCAGGCTCAGAGAAAACCCAAGCTTCTCTCACCTCTCTTCATAACTGATTTGTTCTTTTCTGACAATACCTCCTCTCAGTGCAACATGCTTCCTATTATAAGAACATCAGATTCAAAATGTCCATTACTATTAAGGGAAGAGAGTCTTCTACCACCATTTGGAGAAATATTTCTAAAATTTCATTCCTAAGTTGATGGCTCTAATTTTTCAACTCTCTCGTCATGATTAGAGAGGAGTTTCAAAATGAAGATTTCCATTAACAATAACAGACCAAAAGTAGAAGCTAAGAAAATATATAGATGAGGAAAGCCATTTTGTAAATGAATATGTAAGAATGGCAATGATGCATTAGAACTTCAGAGGAATATGAAAATGGGTTTGGAATAGTACGAGTCCAGCAGGGAAAAGACATCCACTGCTTTCTGTGCCTAATGTTCAAAGGAGAGACATGAGGTGTAATATATATAAATATATATTTTTATTTTATTTTATTTTTACACAGAGTTGTGGGTATCTGGAATTCATTGCTGAGTTGGTGATGTCGGCTGAAACAATACAGGCATTTAAGAGATGGGCACATGGATGAAAGGAAAATAGAGGGTTATGGGGTAGGGAGGATTTAGTATTTTATATATATCTATATATAGATTATATATAATTATATAATGCATTTCTTTAATTCAGCAGATTATATTTAGAGTTATTTTGGAAGAAGATTCTTTTTACGTGGACATATCATTAGGCCGATTTACATCCATATAAAGCTGATTTACATCCATATACTGCAAAATCAGCCTGGATGAACCAAAATCAATCCATCGAGTACAAGTCCCCAGTTAGATTTTTTATTCACAATTGGATGTTCTGCTCTTCTGTGTGGCAATGCGATAATAGCAAATATGTTCATTTTATTAAACATGGCTACCCCACATGACATCGAACTGCCATTCAATCACTCAGGGAGGGGTGGGGGAAAGTTGGGTGGAAATTTGACCTCTTGTTAATGCTAAGCTGCATTATAGCTTCTGAAATGAACTACACTGACATCAACAAAGCAAAATATCGGAAAGAGATACAAGCCTCTATGTTGCTCTTGGGGAGACCAGGCTGTTCAGCTTTAGATCTAATTGCAGACAGCTCTAATAACTTTAAACTGACAAAGTGCACCTAAACTAAAAACAACTGCTTCTGTAAGCACGCAATTACTAAAATCTCATTCAATAGATGCCTAAATGGTAACACATAATGCAGGAAGTGCTCATATGGCAATGACTCTTCATACTGGAATATGAGGAAGGTCATCAAAGGAGAAAGCAGGATACAGATCAGTTAGAAATATGGGTTGAGAAATGGCAGATAGAGTTTAATCTGGACAAGTATGAGGTGTTTAGGTTTTGGGAGGTCAAATGTCAAAAGAAAGTACAAAGTGTAGAACCCTTTGGGAAATTGATGTATGGAAGATCTTACTCCTAAAAGCAGAAACACCAATAGATAGACTGGTTAAGAAGATATACAGCATTCTGCTTTTGTCATTTGGAGCATCGAGTATAAAAGTTTTCACATCATGTAGCAGCTACAATTTAGTGAGGTCAATTTGGTGGTCTCATTATGTGAGCAATGTGGATGCTTTGCAGAGGGTGCAGAATATAAAGCAGACCAAAACTGAATTGTTTTCTTTGAAGAATCAGAAGCTGAAGGACAACTCAATGGTAGTATACAAAATTACGAGAGGCAGAGAGAGTCGACAATCTTTTTCCCCCCCAGAGTGAAAATCTCAATTACCAAAGGGCACAGATTTAAGGCTCACAGGGAGAAGGGAATGAAAACTGGCAGGGAATAGAGGGATATAGACCATGTGCAGGCAGATGGAATTAGTTTAATTGTCACAGAGAATATGGGCTGCAGTTCCTGTCTGCACTGCACCATGTTCCAGAACAATGTTTGAATTAAATAGCAGTTTCAGTTTCTGTTCCAGATATTTTGTAGTTCAACATCTGTTGTGACTTCAACTCACTGTCTTTGAGATCAAGATTCAGCTCTTTAAATCAGGTATCCTTTCCTCAATGCTAAGTAGCTTTGCAGAATCCATTTTTTACTCGATGAAGTTAGTAAATATTTTAAAAGGCTTGTGAAAATCAGAAGCAGTTGGCATTGATCTTCAAAAGAAAGGTTAATCCACACGGATCTAATTTAATAATGCTCAATTTACCCAATCTGATTTTGTTACTAAATCATAAATAGAATCAAGGTGAATGTGGGTAAATGGAATTTAGAGTACATTAGGTCCAAAAAATATTTATTTATGTTTCTTCTGTAGAATTGTTCATGTGCAGTCTGACATCTAGAGAATGATGGAGAATAATGTTTTTCTATTAACCTGATGTTGCTGTGATCCAGGAACCTCTGCAGTGTTATAACTTCAGTGTTTTTCAGATGCCAGATCATTATTTTGGGAACTTCTATTTTGAGAAAGAACCACTCGACAACTTCAAGGTCATAAAAACAACCTAAAATCTAACTAAAAGAAGTAGGTGTCCAGCATGCAGCAGATGGCGATCCTGGGGTATGCGGTGGAGCATGGTGTGATTGCCCCTGACCCTGAGCACATACACCCCCTCCTAGAATTATCTCTGCCACAGAACCCCAAGGCTATAAAAAGGTGCCTGGGGCTCTTCGTATTATGCAAAATGGATCCCCAACTATGCCGACAAGCCCTCACCCCTGGTGAAAACCACAACATTTTCCCCATCGGCGGAGGCCTGTAAGGCCTTCGAGAGCATCAGGGACAAGATCGCCAAGGCAGGAATGCATGCCATTGACACGTCGGTCCCATTCCAAGGGGAGAGTGATGCTTCCAGCTTCTCCCTGGCTGCCACTCTGAACCAGGCAGGCCAGTGGCATTTTTTTTGCGCACCCTGCAGGGCCTTGAACACAGACACTCTGCCATGGAGGAGACGCAGGCTATAGTGGGGGTGGTGCACCACTGGAGGTACTACTTGGCTGGCAGGCTATTCTCCCTGCTGACGGACAAGAGAGCCGTCACTTTTATGCTTAATAACAAACAGCGGGGCAAAATTAAGAATGACAAGGTCATGCAGTGAAGAATTGACCTGTCCACCTATAATTACAAGATCTTGTACCAGATGGGTAAGCTCACAAGCCCCCCAAGGCACTGTCCTGAGGAACCTGCGCCAGGGTGCAAGTAGATTGCCTGCACGCCCTCCACAATAAACTCTGCCATCCTGGGGTCATAAGACTCTACCACTTCGTGGGAGCCCGTAACTTTCCCTTCTCAGTGGGGGAAATCAGAAAGCTGACACTCAAATGCCCAGTCTGTTCAGAATGTAAACTGCAGTTTTACAGGCCAGTGAGAACCCACCTCATCAAAGCCACTCATCTCTTTGAATACCTCAGTATGGACTTCAAGGGATCCCTCCCATCCACAAACCAGAACAGCTATTTCCTATATGCGTGCTTCCCATTCCCTACCCAGACATGCCCATAAGCACGGTCATTAAAGCATTTCCGCACCATATTCACTCTGTTCAGGTACCCCGCGTACATGCATAGTGACTGTGGTTCAGCGTTCATGAGTGAGGAGCTGCGATGTTACTTTCTCTCCAGGGGCATAGCGACATAGAACTACCAGCTACAACCCCCGAGGGAATGGCCAAGTAGAAAGGGAAACGGCACCATTTAGAAGGCAGTCCTGATGGCCCCAAATGCAAGAGGGATGACTGTGTCCCAGTGGCAAGAGGTACTTCCAGAAGCGCTGCATCCCACCAGGTCCCTTCTCTGTACGACTACAAATGCAACACCCCAAAGATTGTTCTCCTTCACAGGAGGTCAGAGTCAGGAACCATGCCTCCAGTCCTGGGGCCAGTGCTCCTCCAGATGCACATTAGAACCCACAAGGCAGACCCACTGGTGGAGGAAGTGCACATCGTGCTTGCAAATCTCCATTATGCACTGGTAAGGTACCTAGATGTTTGGGATGACAAAGTGTCCATTTGGGACCTTGCGCAAGCAGGAATCCCAGTGTGGAAGGTGAACCCTATAACCTTGAGCAGCAACCAACCAGCCCCAGGGACCACCCAGGATGAGGACATAGAGATCCCACCCCCAGCACAGCCTCCCGAATGTTTCCCCCTGCTGGAGGGTTCCCCTCCCTGGTTACTAACTACCCCCCACTCCTGCAGACATAAGAGACACTGGCACAGTTAAGCTCTCCAAAAGCCAGCTTAGTGATCAAGCCATCAGGCCGCCAGAACAAGAGGCATAGTCAACAGGACTGCGGAGGTCCCAATGATGGGTAAAACCACCAGAGAGACTAAACCTGTGAACGTTACTGTGCAACTCATGGACTATAAAGAGAGTGTGCCGCATCACCCCAACAGACTCTATTTAAAAATGAGGGGTGAATGTGGAGGAATATGGTTTTGCAGGCATATTCCCCACTGAGCTGGGCAGGCTGGCCCCTCCCCCAAGACCCCTAATAAAAGCCAAAAGCCCTAGTCTCCTCCCCATACCCATCCTTGGATGAGCCAGCAGCATGCTGAGGCATGCTTATATCTTTAGATCAATAAAGCCTTTGGCCCTTACTTGGTGTCTGTGAGTGGTCATTGATCACACTACACAACCTTTCATCATACTCCAGCCAATCCTCATTTCATTACACAAATTCACCAATAATCCCAAACATAACCAGCCCCAGTTCAAAGTGGGTCAACACTTGCACAGAACCAGTCACCTCATCACCAAAAATATGTTGGTAAGTTCTACTTTGAGAAATCACCACTCAAATACTTCAAGCTAAATAAAAACTTTATCTGGAACAGCAAAAACTAAAAGACACTTGCCTTTCCCCCCCCCCCATGGTTTCTCCACTGCACAAAGCATGGCCTTCAAGCTTATACACAAGGCTGACAGGAAGTAAACTCCTCCCAGCCTCACTTTAAAAACAGCTCACTTTACAACAATTATCATGTGTCCTTCATGTTTAAGATTGATTTTCATCTGTAGTATACTACACTGGAGTATCCAGCACATCATAGAGATGACTGACAAGTGGTGACTCTGTATATAACCACCAACAACCAGGTATTTAAGTTTGTTTGCTTCAGACTTCTTTGCGTGTTTTGGTGATAATAGAGGTTCAAAACCTGCTGAAGTTCGATGCTGGTGCATCTAGTCGTCCACTCCTTTACTAGATTTACCACTGAAATCTAGCATTGGAGCAGTGATGATTTGGACAGGGGGAATTTCAGATGCATTTTGTGTTCTGATAAATTCTAGACATCTCATTATTTAAAACAATGAGTTTGATACTGTGCCAAAGGAAGAATTGAAGTTGCTTTAAAAGGTGTTTCTGTCAACAAAACTACCATTGCTATCTTTTATATATTGGTAACAATTGATCATGCAAGTTACTGCAACATAGTAATGAGTCAAAAAGTATATGTTTAACTGTAATAATAAAAAAATAGAATTATAAATGTTGCTCTCTTTATCTGTTATACCAATCTATCCAATTCTTCCTTGGGGACCTTTGTCTTTCAGAATTTATCTTTATTGGGAAAAAAATGTTGTGCTCCATTTTGTCTTCGTGTTTTGTGTTTACAGGCAGATAAATTGAGCACTTTTCTGATTTATTAGTGGGTTCTTGCATAAAAGTGGTTCTCGGTTTAATAGTTACAAGAGTTCAAAAGTAATTATTGGCTCTCAGTGCACTACATGAGGTCTTCATGTGCTGAAAGATGGCTTATAAATGTCACCTCAATATGCATTCAATGTCATTCTTATCTCTTCCCATTACCCAAGTGGTTGTGTTTTTCATATCTTTCCCTTTATATTTTATTTGCCTCACTTTAATAGGTTCTGCAGTTTATACTATAACCACTTACTTCTCGTTAAGGTAGAGACTACATGATGAAGTAAGGAAGGGGGCAGTCAAAGGCAAGAAGATTTCACCGAGTTCCCCTGTCTATTGCATCTTCCCATTAGGTTTTGGATTCCAGATCTTTCTATTGGTATAGTTCACCTCATTTGGATGTTTCAGATGATTTGCATTTCCTCTCTTTCATATTTCTGTTCCTGTTCTTTTAACATCAATCCCTGTTCTTTTAACATCAATCTATGTATTCCTGGTATCTTCTATGTTTTTCCTGCTTCCCTTTCTTTCCTGTGTGCTTAATTTGCATTCCTATTTTTTATTTATTTTCTCTGTTTTCTTAAAATTAATTTCCCCTGCTCAATAATCTGCATTGTACAATGTTACACTACTAATTCATCACCTAGGGCTATTGTCAGCTGAAGGTCAGGCAAACTATTCAACTTTCTTCATCTTGCTTCCAGAATTCATCCATTGCTACTTCATCAGTAGGAAAAGATAACGACCTTTCTGTGTCTTTTCACTCCCAGGATCTCAATAAAAGGCAAAGTCATGCCTGTCCAATTTTTTTTTTATCTAGATGATGTGATTGGTACCATGTGGAGGGATATGAATCAAATAACTGAAAATGTAGATATCCCTGAGGAGAGATGCACATTAAATTGATTAAGTGTAAGATAACAAAATTATGGAAGTATTTTTAAATAGTATGAAGCATTGCTGCTAAACTGAAAAGTAATTGTGACTGTTTCATTATTTAGAGACATTTTTTCTGGTCTGTACAAAATTCTTCATTTCCATACATTCAGCACCAATAATTTAGTGGAAGTTGCAAAAAAAAAACATAACATCCAAAGATAAATCGTTAACATATTTCACGTTTGTTACAGAAGTTAACAATTGTTTCAGTGCAAGAATCTTTTAAATGCTTGGAAAACATTAAAGTAACTAAATCTACCAGAACTACCTGCCATACAATTAAAGCCACAAAACAGATCATTCAGCTGACTTAATATGAACGCTTGTCCGCTCACCAATCTCTCCTCGTTGCTCTAAATTGCTTCTTTCAAGTAATGATTCAGTTTTCTTTTTCATTATCCCATTCTGCCTCAATAACATCCCTGGTTTGTACAAGGAGAACATTGACTGTATTATCTACATGAAGCCATGTCCCATTTTTCTACCTATAATTACAGTTGAGTAACTAAAAGATTAGTCAGAAAGGAAGCAATTGACATCCTAGCTTCAATAATGTCTTTGTTATCTTTTTTTCTGAAAGTTATGCGAGTTCCTACTTTACAAATGCAGTTCACATTCACTAATTTTGCCCAAATAATTTTTTCAAGAAACCATACGTAAAATAATATTTTATATTAAAATAATAAAAATAAATAAACAGATGGAAAGAAATAGATATGCCTGGTGTTTTACAAGACTAAGTATTTGTTCAAATGTCTTTGATTGGCAAAAGTACTACAATGAAGCAGGTTGCTTCAAGCTTTTGCTGGAGATCAGCTTATGCAGATATGAAACAAGTTTCCTGAAACACAATTGAAAGATGCTTGTTAATGTTCAAAATATCCTCATGAGAAAGGAGCAGGGTCCTAAATACCCAGCCTCTGACCTGTACTTGCAACCAGAATATTTATATGGCTGATCTGTTTTTTTTTAACATTTCAATTGTAGTCTCGATGATGTTGTTGGTAGAGGTGCACAATAATAGAGCTGTTAAAAATCAAAGGCAACAGGTTAGATTTCACCATTTTCTCAATAATCCAGCATTTCTAAGGGGGAAACATCAACCCACAATTGAATATTGTTCATAGAGAGCAAGCCATATCTACCTTTTCCTTTTTGTCAGAACTAGATAGCAGAGAGAGAACTTGACTTTGCTGGTATTGCAGAGTTCCTTACGGTTCAAAGGGACTTTGAATGTTTTATGAACACTGCATGTCAATTCTGCTTGACATGGGAAACAAACAGATTCAACGCTCTCACCTCAGATCTATGAGACAATGAAACATGCAGCTCAATGCTCAGTGTCTGGATAACACTCATGATGCCCTCCTTTTGTGGCAATTTGCCAGTTTCATCCCAGCCACCAAGGAAACCTGAAAGTTGCTATTCACTGCTAAGTAGAATCTAGTAAAGGTGCTGCATGAGTAGCCTACTTACAATTAAATGCATAAATCTGTGCATCGCAGATCAGGATTGAGGGATGGCATTGGTCTCCTGCATGCTTCCCAACCTTAGTTCATTCAGGCAATGGTTTTTCTACATCATGGCTACAGAAAACTTTCACCACAGGAGAGTGCAATCAGGAATAACCTTATAATTTACAACCTTAAATGCCTGGCTACACATTGCATCTTCATTGGTAGCATTAATTCTGGTTGGTTGGCTGATGATGTGGCATTGGTGTAGAGATGAATAATGTCATTCTGACAAAGACAGCTGTTTCATCTTCCTCAGAAAGCAGCTCAGCAATTTTATTATATATGAATTGAATCATAATATAGCACATTTTAAACACAGCGGAATGTTGCTCCAAAGTGCTTTACATCAATTCAACAAAAAATACAGAAAGTACAAAATCAACAAACACAAAAGACTAGACTCCGGACGAGAGAGTAATCTCGCAGAGTAGTTGGGGAAACAAATGGACAGGGACATGCTGCCCTAAAGACACTGGTGCTGCCGACTCAACCCCGTGCCCTACAAGCCCAAACTATCTGGGCGGATGTTACAGCCCCCTAGACAAACATGACAAAAGCAAGGCCAAGACTTTTTATCTGAGGTCAGGGGAATCCATAAAAATTCAAAGCTTATCGTCATTTCTTAAAGCTGCGGCAGTTATAATGAGCCTCAGTTAAAAAAAATTAAGACAATACTCTTAGAGACGGGTGCATCATTAGGGTAAAACACAAGACACTTTAAACTCAAAGCATTACATAAAATTACTTAAATCACAAGCTAAACTAAAGTTATTATACATAAAACACTCAGTCTTAATTATTTTAAAAAAAAAAGACAAAAAAAAACTGTGCCACCAATACTTCAACTAGAAACTGACACTAGCTCCGTAAGGGTTGAAAAACCCTATGAGCAGCCCTCAGTAGCTTGTGTAAGGAGTCTCTCCGTTCACATTCTCTGGTGCCTGGGGTTATAGTATAGGGACCTCTGTGCCCCACAGGCACCACATTACCACCAGCCCCCCACAATGCGGCCCCTCAGGAGCGCCCCACCAGTGTGGAGAAGTCCCAGCCCTGTAAACAGTCCACAACTCCGGTGAGGCATCCCCTGAAGCACATCTGCCATTTTCGTCCAGTGAGAAACCCTGGGCTCCACCTCGGTTGCCACAGCTCCACATTGGTCGTCCTGACCCCAGGCTAGGCTGCCCTGGCCTCCACACTTAGGCCATGCTGCTGTCCTCCAAGCCTCCATGCCAACATTCCAGATGCCTGCCTCAGCCATCAGTACCTCCACAATGGACACTCCTCTGATGGAGCTAGAGTCGCCACCAGTGAATTTTTCAGGCCACAGTAGCTCCCCCAGACACACTCTGGTGCTCACCTGCTGGTTCCAGTGCCTCGAATGGCTACAAATCTAAGGTAATGTGCACCCAGAATCCGGAGAGCAGCATCGAGCTGCAGTCACATTGCCACTATCTTGTCCCCTTTATGTAGAGAAATCCTGCATCCCTCTTTGTATTCTGAGCCACAAAGAGAATACCCTGAGCACGTTATCTGTGATGACAGCAGGTTTGAATTTTTCACCCCAGTGCTCAGGCAGTGGGTGTTTTGCTGACCATTCCAGTGAAATCGGTCACACCTATATATGAGATGCTGGAATCTTGTGCTGACAAAGAATTGCTGAAAGACCTCGACAGGTCAGACAGCATCAATGGGTCGAAATGGTCAGTCAACATGACTAGTTAAAGCCCTTAATCCAGACTAAGGAAAAAAAATGTGAGATTATGGATTTGAAGGGGGAAAGAAGCTGGAGTGGCAGGTAGAGGGAGAAAATGCTGCAAAGGCAAAGCACAAATCAGAATTGGAAAGATATTCAAATTCTACGCAAACACTTTGGAAGGTTGGTGCTAAATTCCTCCATGTTTATTAATTGAACACCCACTTTAGTCTGCAAAGTGGAACAACTGACAACATTTACTCCAGTCCTTCAAAGTGAACGGAAATGCTTCAGCAAATACACCTGAGCTATGAATGGAAGAAACCATTCAAAATAATGGTTCCTGCTGATGCCATCAGCTAATTGACTGGATTGTTAACACTTCCTTGATGATGAAATCATTACATTGAGAAGGCAGGATGGTTTCCCGCATTGTGATTGACTGGTGTGGGTTGATTTTGCGTCATCATCTCGATGTTCATTTTCAGGAGCTGGCTGAATTTCATTCCCAAAACATTGAGCAGAGCCAAACTGCGCCATCGTGATACAATTGACCTTGAAGATCTATTTTTAGGTGCGGTTTGAAATAATTTCTCAAGAGATAACTGATCCAAATCCTCTCCAAAAGGTCATGCAAAGCTGGTATTAAATTCTCCATTACAATCTTATTTTCATAATTATTCACAGCACCAGGGCAAACTCTGGGAAAGTGCAAAAGCCTGAATTTACATCTGGCCAGAATGAGATACCTGTTCCTTCAAAGTTACTAAGGAAAATTAAGGTAGATGTCATAAAAGCTCTGCTCAGGAGTGATACCAGATATTTACAGAATTATACAAGCCCATATGAAAAAGGAAAGCAGATGGAAAGCTCTCAATGGCAATGAATCTAAGCAGTTAGTCAACCCAAATAAATAAATGTCAAATGGACTGACTAAACTAAATTTATTAATGACTCAGTTCTCTGGTGAAGGACTATGTTAAAGGTGGTTTGGATTAGGTTAAGCATATGGATTCTGAGGCATTTGAAACATGGTGAAATAATGGAATTCTGTCAAATTGAACCTGCTAAGTTGAAAGTGACAGCTTTCTCGTTCTGTCTTCACAGATGCTGGCTGGTTGAGTATTGCTATAGTTTATTCGTGCCACTAATGTTTTTTTTTAAACTACTGGTGTGGATATGACTGGACAGTTTAATTAAAGATGAATGTCAAAAGTGATCCAACATGTGACAGGAAAAACTTATCATGCCACAGGAAGTTGTTTGATCAAGCATTCAAGAAAGATTTTCCACTGATGGAAAAGCCTTCCCCTATGGTCTGGGATAGTGAGATGTGACGAAGGCCCTAAACAGAGAAGAGACTTTTACATTTACAGTTGCCAGGAATCCTGAAGAACCAGGAATTTTGCTTGAGAACTGTTGTTTCTTGGATGATTTGAGTGGAATTTCCTTTTGAAACAGGTTCATGAGAGGTGTCAAAGCCTACTGAAGACTTTATTTTCTGTCACCAAGAAAGTGGTGGTGGGGGGGGGGGGGTGCAGGATATAGGGACAAGAGAACAGGAGTAAGAGCTGTGTTAATATTTCTTATTCAATGGTAGAGCACATTCATTGGAAGATGGATTACACATGTTCATATTTTAATCTTTATTTCCTCTTTTTAATTCAATTAGGTGTACAATTATAGTTGTTTCTTTCCTTTTTAGTTGTTTCAGTATTTGCTGTTTTGTTATTTATTTTCAACAAAGTACCTGTTCAACTGCGGCAAGTGAGAATTTTGGTACATAGATTATATATTTTACAGACACCAACACACACACCCCTTATACAATGTACAGAAAAACTCCTATCTGGAATTCAAACAACCAAATGTGTCGAGCAACTAGCAAAAAAAAATTGCAGAAAATAAACAAGTTGAAAAAATTTAAAAAATTGGGTTTTAAAATTGGCACACCTTACCATTAGTTTGCTAATCACACAACATGCAATCTCAATGGAAATTCACTTATCTGGCATCTACCAATTCCCATAGGTGCCAGATATCAGGTTTTTTAAAAATTATACATGACAATAAACTCATTGTCATTTCTTAACAGTGTAAGCATTTATTTCTTGTTACTAACTGCTTAACATATTGATTGAATCAGAACCATATTGAAATTAACCAATATTTCCAACTGCATGCAAATGATGTGGCTTGTGTAAATGGAGCCACTTGAGTCGAATAATGACCTCAATTCTGAGAGGTGATCTGGGAAAGAATGCTGACCTTTGATTATTTAATTTTGCAATATAGTTGAAGGATTTTGATTGTATTTTCCCATTGCTTTAAGATGGCACCAATAGTCCCAGGTCTCTGAAGCATAGAGGAGGCAGGGTTGATATTCCATGTGTTTTATTCCAGGTCTTGGGTTTTGATCCTTGCATTCTTATATTGCAAGAGGTAGTCCTGGAATACTTTTCTAGTGACGAGGAAAATACTATCCTTTCCTAAAGGGCTCACAAAAGTGCTTAAGCATTGTACCTTTGTCATTTTGTTTCCACATACACCATTCAAGTACAGTAAAACCCCGGTAACTGGCACTACAGGGATTGGTTGATGCTGGATAATTTCCCACTAACTCTGTCAGAATTTCAGACTTGTCATTGATCACATACATCATGATACAAAAAGTTCAATAAAAGACCAGCATTTCATCAAAAATGTTGATATACATCAAACTATTCCTACTATAAACTGTATTACCATTGCCGTAAGTATTCAGCCAATTTCTTGCTGTGCTATTAGCTTATTACATTAATTAATGCACGAATAAACATGAATAGTTTTAACACATTTTTATACAGAAAGAATATTTTCCTTTCAGTGCAAATTGGGAATACCATAATATTTTAAATAATTGATGTACGGTATTTAGGAGGTAATTGTGCCATCTAGCTTTTCTAACAGTCTTTCATTTGCATCTTTATTTTCTTATGATCATCTGTTCTAAATCATGATTATTAATATAGTTTTAGAAAATCAGTTTTCCAAATAAAATCATTGCAATAGTTAAAATGGATTATTCTATATCTATTAGAAATCATTGCTTTTCTATAAATGTTTATAATAGGAAGGCAATTAATAATTCTTTATTTGAATTCTGTTCTCAAGATTACATAGAAACAAGTTATCACAATGAGACATTCATATAGAGGTTTTTCAGAAAACTTTTTTCATATTTAGTGTGAGCACAAATGAAATGAACTATTTAGAGAAAGGTTCACATGGAAAAGAAATAACATCAGAATGAAAAGTACATAAATTCACAAGACATTTTATTACAATGTGAATTATTCCTGATTCACCTCATTCTATTCCTTACAAATAAATATCATGTTGGGTGTCGCCAAATTTAAATATGATTTTTTTTAAATATTTATTTTCACTAAAATTTAATTAATCTAAATATATAAATCAAAGAGCTGAACTGTTACTCACTGATATGTGGATGCAGGAATATCAAACTTTCAGTTGTCTCTCCTTAGAAGTCCACCTAGTCCATGGAATTGGATAAAAAAAAACATTGGTGTTTGTCTGGGAGAGCAATTGCGAAAGAGCAGAGACAAAATTGTCCAAAATAATTATTTTGACAGTCCAATTATTACATGTATCCAGACTCCTTCTCAATGTATACATTTTAAAAAAAAACACTGCTGAGCTGGAAGTATGAAATAAAAATAGAAAATCTGAAAACGCTCGGTGAGTCAGACATTATCTGTGGAAAGAGGAAGAGTCAACGTTTTGGATCCAAGCCCCTACTACTGAGGATTTTGGATCTGAAATGTTAATTCTGTTTCTTCTTTCACAGATGAAGCTTGATCAGCTGAGTGTTTCCAGAATTTACTGTTAACACTATTAATTGATAGATTAACACAGGATAAATAGCAAACCACATTCAACAACATAGATGTTTTTCTACCCTTGATTCTTAATTACTCAATAATAAAGCAAATTGATGTACCACTTGAAAAATCACATAACGTATTTTTCAAAATAAAATCACCTCACTAATATTCGGGGCTTTTTCACCACTTCATCTATGACTCTGTACAATTAAGAATTAAGACATGACCTAACATGTATATAGTAAGAAGAGAAATAGGTAAGTGTGCAACTCAATCTATTCATTTAACTGCACTTTCTCCAAATCAATGATATGTAACATAAATAAATGGCTCAGATCCAAATTTTCATTTTATTATGGGGGGAAAGATTTGGGTTTATTTGTCAAAAAAAAATACCATGAACTCATCAATTCATAGGAAATCAAACCACAAGATTAGTTTGACCTGCTGTGTTTCTCCAGCATTGTGTTTTTTTTACAAGATTAGTTTCCTGCTTGCTTCAAATGGAAGGGTTTTCTTTACAGAATTATTACTGCTGTTTTTGTGGATTCATTCATTTTCCTTTAGACATCAATGATATCATCAGTTCTTGTGGCCATAAATCTGAGAATTAAATACCAGAAAACACATAATATACCTTATCTGAAGTCAGAACTTCAATATAACTGAAAACTATTTTAAGAAAATCAATAAGTAACTTTTGTGAATTCAAGATAAGAAACTGACATAATTCTATCAAAATGTATTATTTTTAAAGACTAAAATTTTAAAGCATCTCAATGCAAAAGCAAAGCTTTGACATTATAATGACCTGTAACTTTTTTGGAAAAAAAAACCATTTTAGTCAAGCTATGCAAAAAAAAACCCAAAAATATCTGTTATGCTGTGGACATGAGGAAACCATTGTTTAGTTAGTGAATAAAGTTGCAAATACAGTAAAATCCTCTGGTATCCAGGACATATGGGGATTGGTAGATGCCAGAAAAATGTATTTTCCAGTTGCTTGAGATTGCATGTTGCATGATTGATGAACTACGGCAAGAAGCACCCATTTTAAACTTACTTATTTTTTTACCTATTTATTTTAGATTTTTTTGCTGGTTGTTTGAGACTGCTAATTGCTTGAATTCTCAATAACAGGGGTTTTAGCTATTTTATTCCTGGAAGTGAGGAATTTTGGCTGAGGTTAAAACTGTACATCATTTTAAATGTAAATTGCTCTCTGGATCTCCCAGTATGTCATTGTATTTCTGCTTCCAAATTTTTATGTCATCTATATTTGCCTTTCAGTATTTTTGTCTTAAATTTAGGATTTTCTCCAATTCAATGGTCTTGCCTCATTGATTCTATATCAGTTTATTTCCAACTTTTCTCATACTTGCACTTTTCTGCACCAATGCTTATATATTCTGTTCATTTCCTGTTTTCTGCAGATCACTGCTCAGTGCCTTTTCTCTTACCATTTACCCTTTATTTTAAAAAACATCCTAAATCATCATGGGAAATAAAAACTAATAGTTACAATAAGAGTGCCATTTCTTCTTGGATAATAAGTGGGAACCAAAGGATCAATTATAAACTTGCAATTTTGAACTGAATGCAACAGAACTGAGTCCATTTGATGATGTATGGTGATGATAGCCAATTTATTTCTCTGTATCAGCATTGACTTTTTGACTCTATTCTAAACTTCAACAATTGTTATTAGTTCTGAATTCAATTCAAGTTAACATCAACTATGGCACAAATATTGCAGTCAGCAGAAAACACATGCTTCTGAAATTTTAAAACTTTGTGGCCCACTAAAATTTCTTGAGCTTTTAAATAGTAATTTGTAGTTATCAGTCAAAACATTGGTGTAGTCTCCTCAAGGAATCGAGGACCAATGCATTCAGAATCAAAGTGGACTGAAGTACTTGTTTCATTTTGTATTCGTATGTACGAGTTCTTAGACAACACATGGATGAAGGAAAAGGTTCTTTATTTTAAAGTTGCTGTAAACAGCACCATGAGGTGCCTTAAAGTTGCAAGTCTCCATTACAGATTCTGTATACTCTGTGTGTCAGCTCCCTGCTGGCAGCCAAGTCCAATCAAACAGTAACTATAATCAAGGCCTTGCTAGTGTATATGCAAACATGACCACTATCATTATAGCACTGCTGGAGCCTACAAATTCTTCAACCATAAATTTAAATTGTAATATATAGTCACAATAAGATATTGGGGCACAAATACAAAATTTATCTCTCAAGTCAGCTTCACCATTCAAGATCCTATCTCATCTTCAATCACACAACCATTTTCCTGTTCATACCCATATTCTTTGATTCCTTTTGTAAACCAAATCTACTGATCTTTGTTTTCAAAACAATCAGTGACCAGGCTTTCTGCTGTGGCAGAGAATTCTAAAAATTCACTGGCTTTTTAATGAAGAAATTTCTCCAAATTTCATTTCTAAATAGCTTATTCCTAATTTTAAGATGATGGTCCCTACTTTTGTACATTAGCCAAATGAAATATCCTCATTGTATCTACCTTGTTGCTAAGAATCTTGTATATTTCAGTGAAGTCAACCCTCTTCAAAATACCCTCAACCCTCTTCAAAATACCCTCAATTGGTAGAACCGTCCCTCTTAATTTGCAGGCTTCAGACTAAATATATAAAGAACGTATATACTTTGGTTGAATATCACACAACTCATCACACAACTGGTTTCACAAGAGCCAAACTTTCTCCTGCAGTATTGTGTAGGCTTATCTTTTTCATCTGCAGACTGACATTTGCAGTTGGCAGGACAGAATTATAGTCTATTCCTGTAGACAACTCAGTAGTGAATGGTCAGGTATCGTAATTCAAGAACCTCTCCTGTTCAAGTAGATCAAATAGGTTAAATAGACCGGTTGATGCTACAACCAATTACTCAAAAATTATACCTAAGTGTGGGTGATAGCCAAAGCTCGACTTTAACAAAAGGTCCCCATCTGCTCTTTTCTAAATCTCATACCACTTGCTCTAAATCTGTCATCTCTAAGAGAGAGATATCTCCTGCAGTCTATTCTGTTTCTACCCCTCATAACCTTATATACTCCAATCAGGTCCCCTCTCACTCTAGCAGATACAAGCCAAATTGGCCATCCAGGTATTTGTTTAGTTGACCCTTTCTGAATTGTTTTCAACATATTAACATCATAAGGCCACACTTTATACAGTGTGGTCTGAAAAATAGTCTTGCATTTTTATTTAATTCCCCCACCAATAAATAATATCCCATCTGCTTTTCTAATTACTTGTCATATCTGCACACTAGTCTTTTACAAATCACGCATGAAAGCACTCTTGTAGTACTTCACCATGTACATAATATACTTTCTTCATATTTCTTCCCAAAATAAACAATTTCACACTTTCTGACATTACACTATGTGTGCCTGATCTCTTAAACTCTCTATAGCACACATGACTTTGCTGGTGCCTGACCAGAAGATAATTTACAGGATTGATTAATTATCTGGATGTTGCTGGGCAATGATCTATTCTGTTCAGTTGGTGAATTGCAGAGGTGAAGTTAGAAATGACTGCCATGACATCAATTGGCTGAGCTCCGTGTCAAGAAGATCAAGAAAAATGGAAGCTGGGTGGAAAATGACTGTAATCATAACTAACAGTTGATTGCAGGTGGAGGTATCCTTTGCCACTTTTGACCTAGAGACTTACTGGAATCTAGATCCAATATCAAGAACATGCAGGTGAGCAGAAGCAATTCTGTTTTTATTTTAAAGTGTGATTTGCCTATCACCTGGGATTTCTCTTTTCATGAACATACAAGGATATTTCCTCTTAATGATATACCACTGTACTGACAGATGTGGTCCACTGACAGTATTCTCTGGTAGACTGAGTTGGTATCAGTTGAAAAGAGAAATCATGGGATATGGCTTTGTGTTAGGCTTTGGTTTCTATTGTCCATGGCACACCTCTGGAAATTGTGGTGAAATATCTCAGATGTTAATGAGGAACTCTTTATAGTATCCCATTGATGGGGTCATCCTCTCCTTTTCCAAATCCAATGCCTAAGTCAATGTCAGGTACTCCAAGTGTCATCCACTGTGCTTGGCAAAAGCAGTTAGTATCCTAGAGAGTAGCAGATTGACCAAGATACCAGATATTCTCTCCATCGTGGAGAGTTTAACATTAACTTCAATATTATTAGATTGTTCTCTTCCTAATAGAATCTGGATTAACTATTGTTAGTTACTGTGCATTAATATTGAAAATACTGGTTCATGCTTGATTTATTTTGTCTAATTTAAATTGCTTATTTGCTGTGATGTGACGGAGATAATCTCTTTGGATTATCAGCACAGATTTCTTTAATGGAACGAATACCATCCTGCACCAGACATAAATTGGAGCACCTCAGCAGCTTTTGGTCCAAAATCCATATGTGATATTGTTGTATGACATCCAACAGTTGGATACATTTGCCATCACCTTTACAACATTGAGTCACTGGTGATGAGGAATTGTTGCTAACAATGGAAAAAAAGGTTCAAGGAATTTAATAACATGATTCAGGGAGGGCATTTTTTAACATATAATTCTTATCTGTTACAGACTGAGAATGCCAGATTTTCATTTCCTTATTCCCTTATCCAATACATCCACTTCGAATTCTGATACAGATAAACTATTCTCCAGGATACGATTCTTGCACTTCATTGGAGCATAAAGACAGATAGCAGTCATTATTTCAGGACTGAACTCTGTATAGCATATTTAATAGAATTTGCTTTTTGAAGATTCACATATCAAGAATGGAAAAGTTGTCTTTGTTTAATTTTTAAATTTAGACAGGTCCTTTTGGTCCACAAGCCTGTGCTGCCCCAATTACATCCAATTGACCTACAGCCTCCAATTTGTTTTGAAGCATGGGAGGAAACCAAAGCATCTGGAAAAACCCCACACAGACATGGGGGAACATATAAACCCTGGTCCCAAGCACTGCACAACAGTGTTCTGCTGACTATACTGCCCACAGTTATTTTTAGGTTATTTGATGAATGTTATTTTACATTTTCAGTGAGTTTTTTTTTTTCAAACCATCCATGTCAAAAATTACATTATCTCTGGGTTTTCTCCTTTAAGAATTCTGTATAAGAAATAGAAGCAGGAGTAGGACACTTGGTTCTTCATACGATTCCATGAGATCATGACTAATCTTAAATTCAATTCCACCTTAATGTTCAAATTATATTCCTTGATTCCATAAATAACTAAATGTCTGCATTCTCTGTTTTCTATATATACGTAGTGACTGAGCCTCCACTGCCTTCTTGGGTTGAAATTTATAATGGGCTGAATGACAAAAGTTCTTTAAACAAAATGAGAGCTTTGGTTCTAGGCACCTCTGCCAAGGAAATCATCTTCCCTTCATCAACCCTGCCAAGCTCCCAGTGCCTCTTGATTCCTAATGAAGGGCTGAGGCTCAACATGTTGACAGTCTATTGGTTTTCATGGATGCTGCATGACCTGCTGAGATCGTCCAGTAATTTTCAGTATTTTTTTTGAGCTCTCAAGAATGTCGTGCGCTTCAATGAGATCACCTCTCAGAACAATGACAGGTACTCTTAATGCAAAATACAAAACTGAGCAAGAACAGGTCCATTCTGATAATCCAGTGGTTCTCAACCTTTCTTATTCCACTCACATGCCATCTTAAGTAAGCCCTGACTACCATGAGATGCCATAGGTGCTCTGTGGTCAGTAAGGGCTTACTTAAGCTGGTATACGAGTGGGGGGGGGGGGCAAGGTCGAGAATCATTGGCTTAACCTCTCCTCAGAGAACAATTCCAATATCATAGTCCCATTCAAAGAATCAATCAATCAATCTCTGTCTGCAGCAAGTAAGTTTTTACCTACAAATAGACCTCTACACAATATTCCATTAAGCCTTGTGCTCAAATTCTCTTAATCAAGGCTAACACATAATTTATCTTCCTAATTGCATGCTCCGTCTGTACATTAACTTTCAGGGACTTGCACAGGTTCTTTACTTTTTAACCTGACCTTACATGATTGCCACATTATATTTCATCAGCATGTCACCTGAAGCCTCTCTGAATTTAGCTCATCACTGGGACCATTGCTTTTGAAACCAAAAGCCAATACAGAGATCTGCAATGCAAGTTACAACAGTTTTACAAGATTATCTTTTTTTTATTCAACTGTTTCAGCAATAAGAGGAGATGGTAGACAATAATGGCAACTTGCACATAGTTTACACCCCAGCTTGGAGAAAATTCCAAGCACTGGGAAAACATGGGCTATGTCTGTGATGTACAATTTAGTCCTGGTTGTCTGGTCCAGAATGTGTTCAAAATCTATGCTGCCGAGTTTGGGAATGATTTTAGCAAGCAGCCTGCCACTGATTTGAAAATGGATTGTGGATACATCAGATGATCAATTTCTTCTCATGATTAGTGCGCTTGCAGTAAGGGTGAGTGTGCACAACCCACCCTTTTGATTTTTAGCTGCTGAGATGGAGCAGGTGAAAAGATTCTCTAGCCACAAATGGTCATGAGGCACACCAGGATGCTCATGCAGCATTTAGGGGTTCCGATATGGAGACATTTCCTTGGACTAAGGACCTCAAGATTCTGATCCAGTGTCAGACAAAAGTTTATCCTCAACAGTGAATGCATCTCCAAGTGCCAAATTGTAATAGATGGATTAAAAAAGCACATCCATTGAATGATCTCTCTTCTCCAAGTAGGGTAGGGCATGGTCACTTTATTTGTGCATTCCATGTGCTTCCTCTGGTTGGAGAAAGTATGGTTCTCTATCAACATTTTGGAAAATAGAACAATTCCACTGATGTAGAGGTATTCAGTATTCCTCTTAACCAAAATGAAGCAAGATGGTACATAATCAGCTACCTCTAACCATTTTTCCCTCTTTACAATCAAAATCTCCAGTAGGTCTGTGCCTCAGGTCAATATTCAGTTACAACAAAACTTTGATTTAATCCATCAATGTTAACTCTTCTCTCCAGTGATCATTTGAACACAGCAAGCAGCTTGATTCATTTCTGTTGAGATTAATTGGAAACAGATCAACAATCCTCAGTGAGACATACTATCTCTTTTTCACATTCTTCTTCATGTCTTCTATCCCTCAAACAGATTTATTGTTTCAACACCTTTATAAACCTGAGAAAATAGGGTATAAGCTATTGACTCTGAATATGTCAATCACACTTCTGTGAATCCAAGCAGGTGATCACAATGTCGTCACTGAAAATAGTGCTGTTCTCCTATGATGTCAAGGAAGGTTATGTTAAAGAGGACATTCCAGTCAAGTGTATATTCTTTACCTGTACAATATGGCTTTTGGTTGAGTTTTACAAATGAAGTATAACTGGTCAGGCAGAAGTATTAATATGTATTGGGGTATTGTGAAATGCAAGACAACATGTTATATCCCCCTGTCCAGATTTTCCACTTCATAGCCAAAGTCTCAGATTCTACTGCAGGACAAATAAGGCAACCTCTCAAAATCACTACAGAGGAAGATCAAGTTGTTGACATATAAGTGTACACTGTTGTCAATGTGGTTTTAGCAGCAGGTTTGAGTTATTGAAACAGTACACCACTCAAGACAAATATTCTCTTGAAATATTGTCAAAATTTACACACACACTGCATCCCCTATATCTCACTTCTGGGGATAAATGGTTTGACATTGCTATTTACTGTATTCTTGCATTTGAAATGTAAAGGAAACAATATTTTTCTTTATCTATATACAATGAATTTCTCTTACATAGGAACCAAGCAAAATATTCCACTTTCTCCTGAAACTCCTCTTAACACATACTCTCCAAATTATTTCAGCTAAATTTCAAACTCTTTCCTAAACATCCTGCTCCCTAAATCTGACACCATCCTAGAATACTATACCTTTCTACTTCCTGTAAGCAGCTTCACCAGAAATTCTTTGTAAAATTTAGTTATAAAATACATATACTTGGCTTTATAACATTGTCACACATGATTGATTCTTCTGTGTGGTTTCAAATTAGGTTCCATGGATAGAAAATTGCAACTGATGAATTTGATATGTGTGATTCAAATATTTCTAGATATTGCTGTTTTCATTTCGGTATTCTACAGTAGTCTAGTAAGCTTTCATCGTGATTTGTCTTCAACCCTTTTCTAAAAGACCTCACAACTAGATAGATGGTTACATTCCAATGCATCAAATGTAAATCAATTCACAGATGACTGAAAATCATTTTCATGAGTTGTCAGAAAAATTAGGATCGGAAACATTCAAAATTCATTGCAAACAGGTGACAGAAATACAGCAATTTCTATACAATGCACAATTAGTGCATTTCAATAACTCAAGTTTATACTTTAGGGAATGAATGTTCTTGACTCCAGACTTGCATCCTAAATTTAAAATACAAATAGATCAGAAGCTGCATAAAGAATGGCAAGAAATTTGCAGCTGAGGGCTGGTTTCATATCGAATGAAGATTATTGAACATTGTTTCTTTGGCATTTTTCTTAAGACATCAAAGCTGATCGTGGATGGTCAAAAAAATGTGCAGATTTTTAATAATTTAACAAAATCGATGTAATGACAGTTTATCCTCATGTTCAGCTGAATAGAATGAAGATTTTGGTGAAATAGACTTGTTCTTCAATGACAACCATACATTAAGATCTAAATATGATAGCAGGGTCATAATGCAGATTTAACAAGTATTAAATGTCCTTCCAATACAGGCAGAAAATCTATTTCTCCATGCTGCCTACCATATAAAATGATTGCAATATCCAGCCTGGGCTCTCCTCACTGTAGATTTTTCTGTAAAGAACAAAATTATATAAACTCTCTTATCCTTGGCCTACACTACTTCAAGGTAGCTTAAAAACCTTTTTTGAAGTGTATTGAGGTTGAAGCAAATCATTGAACTTGCAAAATTTATTTTGCCACATTTAAAATGTTAACGTGAGAAGGAGGATGGTGTAAGGTAATTTGAATTGACACTGAAGCCTTGGTGAAAGAGGAGAAATAAACATCATGATAAATGCCAAGTCCTAGTCATTATGTTCCAGAATATATATTTAATATTACACGATGTGCACATATAAATAATACATCTCTAAATTCCATATCCTGCCAATCTCATCCCCAGCCCGATCAACAAACTCAGTCAGAACTTGAATCTTCCTTGATTCATCCTTCCCTCAAATACTCAGCACTCTTCCAAATTTTACTCACACATTTCACATATCTGTTAGCACAGATATGCTAACAGTTTGTGTCTTGTGGCTATCATGGTTGCCAAACATTTTCAATGACATGCACTGCCACTCACACTCACCCGTTTTACCAGTCAAAATCTGGAAGTTTTAAATTGAGAATCAATTGTTTAACGAATCAATGGAAATATATATTAGGTTTGAAAATTATCAATATTGGACATTGAGATCAATACTTTATGGTTGATTACTCCGTGTGTAATTACTCAGCACTGACTGCACAATATACTCTTTAACAAATATTTAACTTTCTCAAGAGTGGAAATAATTTGCTGTTACTTTCGTGCCACCATTAAATCATATACAACTTGTAATGAATTTCAGCAATCATTTCTTTCTTCATTTTTGTACAATTCCAAAGATGATTCAATGTATTTATAGTTGTAAATGATTAACAAGTTTAAGATAATATTATACAGCATCTCAGTACTGAAATAATTTTTCCTCATCTAACTCAATATCTTATGAATGATGTTTTCAGGATATTTATGGTTTTTTTCCCAAAAAATACTATATATTTCAGCCTATAAAAGGACCTTGGATAAGACGGGTCCCCAATTTCAGCCTGATTTTCATGGTTTTATTATATATCCAGTGTATAAGACAACTCTCCAAAATTACATCTGTTGACAGCTGTTGGGCATGGAAAGGGGCAATCAAGTGACTCCATGAGACAGTAGATCAGAGTCAAAAGGCTTTTATTAGCTTAGATGTTAGCTGGGGCTCATAGAGAGGTCTGGCCTGGATCCGAGCAGGAAGTGATCTGGGGTCAAGGTCTTGGGGCAGGACCTTTATTAGGGAATCTCCTGGGAGGGGTCAGACAGAAGGAAGGGGCGGTCCAGGCCAGTACATACAGTTATTACAGTGGTGTAATACCACACACCACCACACATAGCCGGAAGATAGGTGTTATCATGGAGCTTCCAGCAAAATGAACAAAGTATGCAGCAAGTTTAAAGTAATTGAAGTGGACGAGAAGTCGACCAACTGTGCTGCAGCAGGGATGATTGACATACCTGAGAAGATGGTAAGAGAGTAGAGAAAGAATGAGGATGTTTTAAGAAAAATGCCAAAGAAACAATGTTCAATGAGAAGACTATTCATTCGTTGGCCAGAGTTGGAAAATCACATTGCAGTATGTGTACTCGAACAGAGGCAAGATTGCTACATAATTACAAGAAATAAAATCAGAGCATATGCACTGAAGTGGTCAAAGTCAAACCCAGAACACAGAAGAGATTTTGAAGGTACAGTAAGCTGGTTTCATGTAGATGAAAAATCTGGCAAATACGACAAAAAACAAATATTCTCAGAAACTACCAAAAGATCTTGATCATAAAGTTGTCAGGAGGGTGTCCATGCTGAGGTCTTTGTCTCAGACAATGATTGTGAATAGTGATTTTGAAGGATTATAGAATTTTTTTTAAACAATAAAATTGTCTTTCTAATATACTGGTAGTTTAAAAAAATTGTTGTAGGGTGGGGTCTGAGTGGGTTAGGGAACCAATCGAGTGATAATTTGAGTAGAATTTTAAGGTCACGTTTTTGTATCTGGCCTATATGTTTTTGGCGTGTTTTTGGGTTCTTCATCTGATACACCGAAATACATAGTAAATTTAAGCATAAGGAGCAACTAGTTTTGAATTGGTTGTAATTTTTGATTTAGTTGCATAAACTGAAAAGATTGACTTTTGTAATGTCCTTCTAAAATTTTTCATTACACAAATTCACTGTGAAACTGTGCACAAATAAAAGTTCATTATATACACTCCAAAAGATAATTACAAATAAGTTATTGCCAAGAGTTAGTTTCATTACCAGATTTGGTTGCGCTAATGTTTGGAAATGTAATCTTAATTCAAGTCAAGTTTATTAGCATCTGATTGCTCATGTACAACCTGACAAAACAACATTCTCTGCTTCAATGCATAACATGTAGACACACAACCAGATATTACACACATACAAACAAACAAACAATACACATGCAGGACAAGTATTCGTAGATATAAATAAATACTGCTTAATGACTAAAAGTCTCGGGTGGTCAGGGCGAGCAGTTCCTTTGGTCATTTAGCATTCTCACTGCTCATGGGAAGAAGCTGTTCCTCAGCCTGGTGGTGCTGGCTCTGATACTCCTGTACCTTTTTCCTGATGGGAGCAGCTGAAAGATGCTGAGTGTAGGGTGGAAGAGATCTGCAATGATTTTGTGTGCCCTCTTCAGGCACCGATCCCAGTGAATCGCTTTGATGAGTTGGAGGGAGACTCCAGTGATCCTCTCTGCCACTCTTAAGGTCCTGTGGATTGACCTCCAATCCATTTCTTTGTAGCAACTGTACCACAGTGCGATGCAGCTGGCCAGGACCCTCTCATTAGAATTCCTATAGATGGTTGACAGAATGGTGGTCAGTAGCCTTGCCCACTTCAGACTTCTCAGGAAGTGCAGTCGCTGTTGTGCCTTCCTGATAAGTGTGGAGTGGAGGGTGGTCATTTCTGGTTCTGCTGAGGTCCACAATGACCTCCTTCATCTTGCCCATGTTGAGACTCGGGTTGTTACTATTGCACCATATCACGTGAATTTCCACCCCTTCTTAAATGGAAAGGCAGATTTTCTAAATTTATTCAGATATCTTTATCTTAATATCATTAAAGCAGAAACTTATTTAAGTAACACTTTTGTTAGGGAACTGTTTCAGTCTCTGTGAACTATTGGGGGGGAAAAATGCTTAAAATATATATGGTCAAGAAAGGTAAACAGAAATTTACTAGTGGTGATTATTTAGAGGACTTTATTTTCAAGCATTAAGATTATGCCCACCAGTAGAAAACCTATATGTGACAGATTATTTAGTTGTCTCCAAATTTCAAACACCACGACTCTCTGGAATGGTAAGGTTTAGCTCTCCTGTGAATTGGGAACATATCAGTAGCTGAATCACACAAATGTCATCCAGTCTGAATAAATTTAGAAATTCTGCCTTCCCCTTTGAGAAGAGGTGTAAATTCTCATGAAATGAAGCCTTTAATTATTTCAGTTAGTCAGTTTAATTGTCAATAACAAAAAATCTGAAACAATTCACTTGTCCTGCAAATGCTATATCTGTGTTAGTTTTAGAATTGTAGATGTGTGCAACAGTATCAACCTTCTCGCCATACAACCTTGGGTGAAATCTCTGGAAAGATTCAAAATATTTAAATATTGTTGGATGGGTGGAAATATATTAGGTAATGATATGTGAGTGCAGTTTGACAAGTTGATCAACTATCATTAGACATAATTGATTTGCTCCAGACCTTGTCTAATATTTTCATTACATTTTTTTTTGAAACCTATCCAAATGAATAAATCAATGAAGCCAAACATATCTTAATCTAAAACACATTACTGCCCTTTTGTATGCATAACCACTTTATTCTACATGGATCTCTCTCAAAAAGGAGGTCAGAACAGCACGAGATTGCCTTGTGAAATATCCTGCTGGTTGTCCCAGGAGAAGCTGATCTACAAAAGGATCATTATGCACCATTACTGGTGCATAACATTTTCTTGCTTAGCCATAGGGTAAACCAGTAAATGAATGAAGTGGGCCAAAGAAATTGAAGTAATGTTGTAGGCTTCTATTTTTTTTATTGAGTTACTTTGGGGGCTGGAACAAGGTGTAAACACTCACAGATTTCATAATAACAGTTTTAACACACAGAGGCAAGCTGAAAACCGAGTTAATGCTCTCAACTAAAGACTATTAACAATGGATTGTTTACCAAGGAAAAGACTTCTGGTGAGAAAAGATGTTTGTGACTCGTGCTTTTGGGATATTGAAACTGAAACCAGTATTGATCAAGCAGGTCATGTGATTGAGACTCCTTGAAGAAGCTTTCAGTATTATCAGTCAGTCATCTGAAAAGACCAAAATGAAGTAACTTTGTGTGAGATGGACACTGCTGTTTTCTCCTTGTCGTGGGAAACAGTGATCTGCTGTGACCATTGTAATAGTCATTTTGATTTATCCATGTCTGGGTAAAGGAAATGGGATCATTCCTGAATCTAGATCATGATTGTTCTAATGGCCATTTCTTTAACCCTTACTTGGGTTCCTAAAGAAATCTCTTGATGCCTGCCACATTGACCACCGCCAGTGGGCTGATATCGCCTCAAACCGTGCATCTTGGCGCCTCACAGTTTGGCGGGCAGCAACCTCCTTTGAAGAAGACCGCAGAGCCCACCTCACTGACAAAAGGCAAAGGAGGAAAAACCCAACACCCAACCCCAACCAACCATTTTTCCCCTGCAGCCGCTGCAACCGTGTCTGCCTGTCCCGCATCGGACTTGTCAGCCACAAACGAGCCTGCAGCTGACGTGGACTTTTACCCCCTCTATAAATCTTCGTCCGCGAAGCAAAGCCAAAGAAGACTTGGGTTCGTGGATGCATTGTGGAAGAGAGAGTTTTGTTTCCCCAAAGCAAGGAAGAAGGGAGTTGTGACAACCTTTCACATGAAAGGTTATTTCTCTGAAAGAAATTCAATAAAGATTTGTGTGTTTTCAATAGTCCAGTCACTCAATCTCTCCCATTTCCTTCGTGATTATTTCCGTGCATCAGTTGAAAAGCTTGCATTTCGACAATGGATCTCTAAGACTGAACTTTGGAATGACTTTCCAGAATTGTGCCTAAGCTGTAATGGTTTGTGTTTTTTAAAAAAACACACACATTTGTCTCGGTGAATTTCTATTGTTGCTGGTCTATGATGCAACAGTAAGTAAAAACAATTATTTAATTGCTGCTATTATGGCTGGTTATGCATCTAATTGGCAACTAAATGTTCAAAATGATCATTTTAGCCAAAAGCACTAAAACAATTGGCGTTCTCGAAAGCACTAACGATGTTTATGCGCCAAATCTTTAAAATGTAAAATGATTGAAGACTCACACCGACATTTTAATGGGACTGAATCTTGGGATTTGATTAAACGAGTTAAAATTGCATTTTAAATAAATTATTGTCGGGACAGTTTGTGTAAGTAATGTGGTAATATCTCCAATACAGAAACAATCAGACTTTTAAATTTGTTTTGAAAATGAATGGATGAATCTTGACAAGGTATACAGAATATCTTAGCTATTTATTTCCAGATATATTCATTACAAGTATCTAATTGTGATGCTTTTGAAATACTATGGGAACACCATAAAAGAATATAAAATCCCCTAAGTGCCCAAAATTATCAGGCTTTGAGATGGATTGGACTTGATACTGCTTGTGCTACATTCAATGAAGAACAATTGTGGTGTGGGTGGCACTGTAGTACTGTTGGTGTAGATTTTGAGCATTTTCCCTGTGACTCTGTGGGTTTGCTCCAGCTTCCTCTCACATCCAGAAGATTTGAAAGTTAGTAAGTTAATTGGCCACTGTAAATTACCCTGGTCATAGGTAAAAGGTAGATGCTGGGGAAGTTCATGCTAAGTATTAGCATTCTTAGCCCACTGCTCTACTCACTTTACACCTAAAACTGTGTGGCTCAGTACGACAACACCATCTACAAATTCACTGATGATACCATGGAAGTGGGTTGGATAAAAAGGGGAGATGAGTCAGCACGCAGGAGGGAGATTGAAAACTTGGCTGAATGGTGCACTCACAACAACCTTGAACTCAATGTCACCAAAGCCAAGGAGCAGATTGTTGACTTCAGGAAGGGAAAACCAGAAGCATACGATCCAGTGATCATTGGGGCATCAGAAAATTGTTTGGAGTCTTTAACTTGAAGGATCTTTCCTGGACCCAACACACTAATGGCATTGTGATGAAAGCATGTCAGCACCTTTACTTCCTCAGGAATTTGGGAAAGTTTGGTATGACATTGGAAACCCTGGTAAATTTCTACAGATGTATGGTGGAAAGTGTGCTGACCGGCTGCATCACAGTCTAGCAGAGGGTCACCAATACCTCAGGCCCTGCAATTAGTGGTGGACACGGCCCAGGATGTCACAGGCAAAACCCTCCCCATCATTCGAGAACATCTACAGGGAGTGCTGTTGTTGGAGAGCAGCAGGAATAATCAAGGAGCCACATCACCAAACACGTGCTCTGTTCTCACGGCTGCCATCAGGAAAGAGGTATAGTTGCCATAAGACTCGCTCCACCAGGTTCAAATTCGTGAACAGCTGCTACCCCTCCACTATCACCTCCTCAACAATTAATTCCATCAGGAACTCATTTAAAGATTCTTACTTTTGAACTATATTGATTTTTTTCCCATCTGTATTTCACACAGTTTGTTTACATTTCTTTATTTGTTTACATGTGTACATTGAGTACAGCTTTTTGCACTACCAATAAGTGATCATTCTGCCTTGCCCAAAGGAAAACAAATCTCAGGGGTGGATGTAATGTCATTGATGTACTCTAACAATAAATCTGAATATAAGAACAAGATAGAATTTGTATAGGATTAATATAAATAGGCTGCCTGATGGTTAATGTGGACTCAGTGGGTCAAAGGATTTGTTTCCATGCTCTACAAGTCCATATTAAAGAAAACTGGAATGGGATATTGTTGCCAACATTGGGACTGATTTAAACATTTTAGTGAATTGAAGTCCAATTTCAGATGAAATGCTGAACATGACAGGTTATGCACTTTGAACTCTACATCAGAAGTTGAGTCCTCCTGATGCACTGCTTTAATGTAAAAAAACTCTAAAAAATAAATCAATATATAATCTAGGAAAGTATAGACTGGTGAACGTGAAATCAGAGTGAGGGAAACTATTGGAGGGGATACTCAAGGATTGTGCATTTGGAAAGGCATGGTCAGATTTAGGACACTCAGCCTGGCTTTGTGTGAGGCAGGACATTGCTTGCAAATTCGAATGACTCCTTTGAGGAGTTGATAAAGATAATTAATGAGGGAGAATGTTGTGTCCATGGACATCTGTAAGGCATCTGACAAGGTCCTTCATGGCCCTTCTGATCTGCACCAAAAACATAATACCACTAGTCTCACTTACCTGCACCCATTCCATAACCCTCCAGACCTCTCCTATCCATGTATCTATACAATTTATTTTTAAAATTTAAGAGTGATCCCACATTTATCTATTTGGATGGCAACTTGTTCCATACTTCCATCACTGATTAGAAAAAGTTCCCCCCAATATTCCCCCAAAACCTTTCCCCTTTCACTCTAAGTGCATGACCTCCAAATCTTAGTGGAAAGAACCTACTTGAATGAACTCTGTCTCTCCCTCTTAAAATTTTGTAAACCTCAATCAAATCACCCCTCATTCTTCTATGCTCCATGGAATAGAGTCCTAACCTGTTTATTTTTCACTGTAACTCCATTCCTGAAGACCTGGTAAATTTTCTCTGCAGTCTTTCAATCTTTCTGATATCCTTCCTACTGATATCATAACCAATATACATAAGCTTAATCAGTGAAGGTATTCAAGTAAATTTTATTGCCATCTGATTGCACAAGCACAGCCAGTTGAAACAGCCTTCTCTGGTCCTTGGTACAAAGCATGCAGATACACAACTGACCTAATACACATACAGGCAAGCAATACATATGTAGGATGAGTATTAATATTGATAAATAAATAGATATTGTTTCATGAATATGAGAATCTTGGATGGTTAGTGTGATCATTTCCTTTGGTTGTACAGCACTCTTGCTACCTATGGGACAAAACTGTTCCTCAGCCTGGTGGTGCTGGCTCTGATACTCCTGTATCTCTTCCCTGATAGATCAGCTGAAAGATGCAGGGTGGAAAGGGTCCTCAATAATTTTGCATGCCTTCTTCAGACAACAATCCCAGTAGATCATGTCACAGAGGCGTAGAGAGACTCCAGTGATGCTCTCCGCCACTCTTATAGTCCTGTGGATTGATTGATCATTTTCTCAACCTTTTCACACTGTGATGCAGCCGGCCAGGACTTTCTCAATAGAGTTTCTGTAAAAGGTTGACATAATGGTGGCTGGTAGCCTTGCCCACTTCAATCATCTCAGCGAGTGCAGTTGCTATTGTAGCCGCTTTCAGGTGGCCATAAAGCCACACAGAATACTCCTGTGCGGCTGTCGGGTGCCCATCTGAAACCGGAAAAGCCAGCCAGGAGGGTTACTTACCTAACCCTTTTCCGAGAGGTATAACTATCCTGCTCGGAGTATCGTTTGTGGCAGCTGAAAGCGCCCTGGGCTGCCAGGGGGCGGGCTTCTGACATCATGGTGACATCATCAGCCATTGACTCCTGAGACAAGGAAGCCAGACTAAAGAAGACTTCTTCAAAAAAATTTTTGCACCCTCTCCTGCTGCCAGTCTTTCCCCTCCCCACCCATCTGACTGCTGCTGCTGGTCTCCCCCCACCACCCTCGTTCACCTGACTCCCGCTGGCGGTTCCCCCACCCTCGCCCACCCGACTCCCATTGCCGCTGCCCGTCTCCCACCCTTGCCCACCCAACTGCCACTGCCGCTCTCTCCCCCCCCCCCCACCCTTACCCGCCCGACTCCCGCTGCTGGTGTTCCCCCCCTACCCTCGCCTGCCCAACTCTTCCCTGAAACTGGCAGTGGGAGTCGGGTGAGGATGGGGGGGAGAACTGGCAGCATCAGGGGAGTCAGGCGGGCGAGGGTGGCGGGGGGGGGGGCGGAGACCGGCAGCGGGAATCAATTCATGCCTGAGTTGTTTGTCAGGCATGCCTTGATGCGCTGCTATGACATGAGATCAGCGTGGGCAGGACTAGGCACCTGTCCGGAGTAGCCGTCTTTCACTTCTAGGCGGATAGCAGTCAGCTGACATGCTTAGGTGCCAGAAAGACATCCATTCCGTGGCCACCTAAACATGCCAGCTGAACTCCACTAGCCGCGCCTGCAGGCACCTAATCTTCTATCAGAACACCTAAAATCGGCTTGTGCCTTCGTAAGTGTGAAGTTGTCACTAGTTAAGAGAGTCCAAGGAATTTGGTTTTCTTCTCTACAGCTGTTGATGTGTAGTGGAGGGTGATTGTTCTTGGTCCTCCTGAAGCCCACGATGATCTCCTTCATCTTGTCCACAATGAGACTCTAGTTATTACTCTCACAACACATCATGAGATTTTATATCTCTCCTCTGTTGTGCAACTCATCATTGTTGCTGATGAGGCCAACTACTGTTGTGAGACCTGCAAACTTGATGACACTGTTGGAGCTGTATTGTTGGTCAATATTGATGTGAAGTAGTCCTGTCAACAACTACCTATCTTTTGAATATTGTTCTATTGTTTCTATCAATTTAAATCTTTCTAACAATCACATGAGAAACTATGACCTATGATAGGCCTACTAAGGATTGCCCTTCTACAGCTGGTTAAGGGCTGATGTGTGCCATGAGAAAATAAGTAATCATTAAGCACAATAACTAAACAGTTGTGAGGTGGCTAGAATGGTAGAAGTCGATTAGAGAGAAATAGTAACATTTTAACTGGAACGTATATTCTCTTTGACCGTCATTCCCCATGGGCCAACTGCATTCACTCATTGATCCAGATAAATGCAAAGTTGTGAAACTGGGCTAAAATATTGATAATCCGAATTGAGTAGACAGCAATGATTACATTCAAAGTTTGCATTACTGATCATGACGTAGATTGAGTTAGCTGACAGCCTTGATAGATAATAGCCATTCTATTCATACACGAGGCATCAGCGGCATGCAAGGTGGCATCAATCCACTTGTGCTCAAGCTTTACTTCATCAATCTCTGAACAATTTAAGAGATCATCAAAAAAATTCAATTAGTGTACTCGTGCTGCTACACAGTGATTTCCATCAGCGTCTATGTCCAGTTGAGCAGAGCTTCACAGGCTGTGCCTTTTGATATGAACTCAATGTTGCCCCTATCATTAGAGAGAACCATAGAAACCTATTTTGTTTAAACCACCAAGTAAGAGGTTAAATGGCCAACATTTGAGTTAAGAGTTGATGCAATACGGTGTTCCTTCTGAAAGGTTCTCAACTCCTCTAAAAATCTACAGCAGTTCTTGTTGCTCAATTAAGGCCATCAAGTGATTGAAAATATAAATTAATTCAGACAATAACTAATTACAATGATGAGAATGACCATTTCACTCTGAGTAGTAGCTGGCACTTGGGTTAGGAATGTGTTGACACATTAGCCGGACACTTCATGCTGCTTTTCAATTGCAAAATCCAGGGAGAACCAGTCCTGGAAGAGCAGACTTTTGATTGAGCCTAGTAAGACTTTTTTTTTTATTTGATGGTTAACATGAATTTAATAAGTGCTTTTGAGGGAGAGGCACGTCATAGTTTAGAAGTAAGTGACAATGGTGGACAGCTAAAAGGGATGTTTAAAAAAATACATAGATAGTGAAGGATGCATCAATAAAAGTGCAATTATTCCTAGAGTTCAGCAAAAAATATGGCACTCTGTCTCCCAATAACCTTGATGTGATTCATTTCTATGAGTGGATTTGTTTATAAATTGTTGGAGAATAATGTTTCTTACACATTGAACAGTGAATGTCTATGCCCTTTAAAAAGCTTTTTTTGTGGTAGCCCAATGAAAGTTTTATTTTAGGGGTCTACCTTCAGTAAATTTACTGGTGCTTGAGGCCAGACATACTGAACAGACCGAGCAGGAGTCTTTGAATGTTCTTTGATTTCCTCTTCTTCTGAACTCTGATGTTTTCAAATTGCATCTTTGGTTTGGCCGCTTAATGCCTTGAATGGAGACTAGATTTCCTCACCTCCAGACCACAATCAATGAGGATTGGTAAGAAAGTCTCCTCTAAACATTCTATCAGTCCTGGTGCACCATAGGGCTGTGTTCAACCCCTGCTCTGTAGTAACCCCTTAGTATGGCTAAGTACGACAAGAACAAATTCGCTGTTACACAACCATGGTAGTGGATTGCATAGAAAGGAGCAATGAGTCAGCATATAGGAGGGATCTTGAAAACTTGGCTAAATAATGCACCAACAACAACCTTGCAATCAATGTCACCAAAACCAAAGAGCTGATTGTTGACTTCATGAGGGGAAAACAAGAGGTGAACAATCCAGCAATCATTGGGGGAATCTGAGGTGGAGAGGATGAGCAAATTTAAGTTCTTAGGAATCAGAATTTATTGTCATGAAATTCGCTGTTGTGCAGCAGTGTCAGCGTGCAAACATTCATATTATCTTACAGGATTACTAACTATTTTTTTAAAAATATCGGTCCACTAAATGTAAGGCAGTGTCTTTGGTTCACTGATTATTTGGGAATCTGATGGCAGCAGGGAAGAAGCAGTCCTTGTGCCTTTGAGTACTCATTTTTAGGCTCCTGTGCCCTTTTTCCTGGGCATGGCCTGAGTGGTGGGGGCTGCTTTTTTAAGACACCGCCTCATATAGATGTCCTTGATGGAGTGAAGTCTGGTGCCTGTGGTGTCTCAGGCTGAATTAACAACTGTCTGGATTTTATTCTTGTCCTAAAATTTGGTGCCTCCATACCAGGCAGTGATGCAACCAACCAGAATGCTCTCCACAGTTCACCTGTAGAAGCTAACATGAGTCATCAGTAACATACCAAAACCGCCTCAGACACCACACAAAGTATAGTCACTGGTGAGCCATTTTTGTGATTGCATCAATGTGGAGGCTCCAAGACAGATCCTCAGAGATGTTGACACCCAGGAATTTGAAGTATTTGACCCCCTCCACCACTGAGCAGAGGAGGACTGGGTCATGTTCCCCTGGCTTCCTCATGAAGTCCACAATCATCTCCTTGGTTTTTCTCCCTATGTCAAATGATCCTTCCTGTACCCAACATATAAAGAGCACCATGAAGAAAGCATGTGAGTGCCTCTACTTCCTCAGGAATTTGTGGAGGTTTGGTATGACATCAGAAACCCTGGCAAATTTCTACAGATGCGTGGTGGAAAGTGTGCTGACCAGCTGCTTCATGGTCTGGTATGGGGACACCAATACCCCTGAGTGTAAAGCCCTGTAAAAGGTAGTGGACCCAGCCCAGGAGATCATAAGCAAAATCCACCCCATCATCGAGGACATCTACAAGCAATGCTGCTGTCAGAGAGTAGCAGCAATTATCAAGAACCTTCCCTATTCTCACTGCTACTATCAGGAAAGATGCATAGGTGCCATAAGACTCACACCACAAGGTTCAAAGACAGCTGCTACCCCTCTGCCATCAGACTCCTCAACAACAAACTCAATCAAGAACTTATTAAGGACTCTTATTTGTGCACTTTATTAATTTTTCTCTCTCTCTGTATGACACGGGTCAGTTTGTTTACATTTTTTATTTGTGTATGTTGAGAACAGATATTTTTGCATTATCAATAAGTGGTAATTATGCTTTGCCTGCAGGAAAAAAAGAATCTTAGGGTTGTATGTAATGTCATGTATGTAATTTTTTTTGCAAGATTCTGAATAAATCTGACAATTTACTTCTACAAACCTACCAAAAGGATCAATTGCGATTGTTAATTGCAACATGAATGGCAAAGTTTTATTAATTAAAATGGCTACTCCTCATGCTTTAGAATTAAATGACGAAGCTATAACCCGTCCAACCCATTCCCTTTTCAAATTTTGAAGTTCTTTCTCTGTCAAATTAGTTTCCTGTATATATATAAAAAAAGTAATATCTACTTTCAACTTTTTAATATGAGCTGAAACTCTCTTCCTTTTAATTTGATTGTTGAGCCCATTCACATTAAACATTACATAGTTCAAACCTTGTATTGCCACGTTTTAATTTTAGAAAATATTAAATTCTCCTCTTCACCCCGGGTCATCCCAGCTCCACAGCCAATTTTCAAAACATGCCATCTCCAAGACAGAAAGTAAGAAACCTGGAACATAAAGGAATTTTAAAAAAGGAAAAAAAAACACAAGCGCTGATTAGGTCAGCACTAACTCCCTTAATAATGAGAAGTGGCCCTCGCCACTAGTGACACGAGGCCTCAGAAGAGGAAAGTGGGGGAAAAAAATAGAATCTGCCTCCCCCTGATATTTTTAATATCAAAATTAAACTTCAATCAGTCAGGTATGATAAGCTTCTTCAAGGTCTCTATTAACTTAATCATCATCAATTTCAACTTGAGCTTTGGTCTGCTGTCCTCCAGATGAAATCCCTCCTTTCAATTTTTCTTGGTCCCTTCAATCTGTTGAGATACAGAAGATTGCCTTCCATTCTGCTTAATATTGGGCAACGAATTGGCAAATATCAAGGCTTCAGACTCATCAGCAAAAAACTGAGCTTGATATTGTCCATAAAAAAATCGTTAGGGACTGCTGGATATTGAAAATCAAATTTATAACTGGATTAAATTCTTTTATTCTTTTAACAATTTCATTACTCAAATCCGCATTATAAAAATACTCTATTGTTCTGAATCACTAAAGGACTTTCTTGTTCTCTTGCTTTTTGAACTGCCATTCTTAAAATAATTTCCCTATCTTGGTAACGTAAACATTTAATTAAAACAAAGCGTGGCAGTTGTCCGGGATATGGTTTTATCTTTGGAGCTCTATGTGCTCTGTCGAGCTCCAAACCCTTTGGAAAATTCCCTGGTCCCAAAATTTCAGGCAACCAATTTTGAAAAAATTTCACTGGATTATTACCTTCAAAATCTTCAGGCAAACCAACAATTTTCACATTATTTCTTCGACTCCGATTTTCCAACATATCAACTTTCTGCAATAAATCCTTCTTCTGAACTTCCCAAGCCGTAAAAGAATCTTCTATCTTATTAACTGTATCTTTACATTCTTTCACCCTATATGACATTCCTGGAAGTCTTCTTCAAATTTTTGAACTTTAATTTTAATTTTGTCAACAGATTTATTACATTTTGCCATATCTGTTTTCAGTACAGTTATTTCTTCTTTAATAGCACCCAACTGATTTGTAAAATCAGCTTTAACTTCAGCAAAATTTGCATCCATTTTCTGACTAATTAAGTCCATTTTTTCAAAAATGTTATCAAAACTCTATGGGTCAAGAGGTTTTGGGGTAACATAATATGTACCCATTTTACCTTGAATATACTGATCTCCTCCTTCTGCTTCCTCTCCTTGTGACTTGTTTAAAAAAAAAATTCTTCGTCTCCTCCAGGATCATCATCAATTTCCTCCGTTGATGTTGCTAAGGGCTGAAACTGTCAATGAGCTTTTTATTTAGCCCTTGACTGACCCGTGACCGTTGTCTGTGTTGGATCCACAGGCTCCGATTCACTCGCTTCTGTGGCACGCACTTGCGAAGTTCCGCGTATGTGCGTTGTCTCTACAGTCATCTCCGTACTTTTTATCCATGCTCCAGCGCCATCTTCCCCAGCTCCCTGAGAAGGTGGCGCTGGAGCCTGAATTCTCACCTGTGAAGCCTTCGTCAGTTGGGGCTGGAGAGGAACTAGGATCGGAGGCTGAGTCTTCAAAGTAGGCCCTGATTCTTCTAGCAGAGTAACTTTAGTTGCAGCCATTTTTTTTGTAGTTTGAGTTCTGGATTTCTTTGTAGCCATCTGCTGAGTGCAGTTCATTCTAGCAGAAGAGGCATTGTTCACGTCTTCTCCCTACAGCATCACGCCATGCCCCCCCCCCCACCCCGGTCATTTATGTACTTTGACAATAAATCTGAATTTTGACTCCTGCAGCAGTGGATTGGTCTCTATCAGGGGTAGCTCAGCTAAGCACTCACACCATCCTTGAGCAAAAATTTAATTTTTCCAGGTGATAGTGACATTACATTTCTCCTCTTGATTAATATATGTGTGAATGATTTTGTGAACATTTTTAGCACCATACTGACAACATGCATGCAATTTCTCATGTTGATTCCTCTTTTCTTCATTTCCTGATACTTGAACCATGCACCACAACAAATTTTGTCCAGCGATGAATCTGCTGAGATTTCACCAGTCCTCTTAAAAACATTTGTCATCTTAATTGAGAATGTCAGTAATTTAGACGTGCCTGCTTCAGCAGGTAAAGTTTTGGGCACCATTGCAGTCACAAAATGTGTATTACACCAAACTGTATCTACATTTGAGCTCCAGGCACTGTGGTGGAGTCTCCAGCTTCATCTGCTTAGTTTCAGAGGTCCTCTTGCCTCTCCAGCCTTTTATGTCTGACGTCTAAGTGAGTTTTTGATGCACCATGGGATTTTTATTTTCACCATTTGACCCATGTCAAAAGTGCATGTTCCGCTGATCTTTTACGCAAGTCAGAATCCTCGGGTTGAATCGGAGTTTCCAACTGACAACCAACAAGAAATTTTCTATTAAGTTGATGTGTTGGGCTCTCTGCCCAGTTTACATATTACGGCTGTAAATGTTCTTTATACTTATCTTTGGGTTTATATACTTCACCTAAAAGTTTATATATCAAGTATAGTACCACACTATAGTCACAGTTTCTGTTACTTTCTTTTCCATCCTAAGAATTTCTTACCATATTAATTTTATTTTATATAGATGTCCTTGCTGTGAAGTGCTCAGCTTCACCTGTCAGACTGCATATGTCCTGCTCCCTGTGTGCATTTAAACTACTCTTCCCTGCATGAAGATAAACATTTTGTTCTCACTGAATGGATTTTTAGAATTGTTTTTCTTTAATCTGGCAGGTCTCTTCCTATATGTATAGAATACATAATAGCTTCGTATTGTTATCTCATTTCTTTGTTTTTACATTTTTTTGTGAATACTTCATATTTTATTACAGATAAAATCATCTATACATATTTCTAATCAAACCATAATTTCTGTTGCTAGTAAAAATGGCAGTTGAGTGTTTCTAGGGATCCCCAAAGCACAAAGTGGACAGTTTATTAAAAAAAAGGCTGTTCCTAACTCAAAAACACCAAGAGACAATATCCTTTTAATAATGGGAAGTAATTGGGTAATTCTAATCATGTTCAGCTCACTTGGGAGCAGGAATCTTCATTAAACCAGTACTTGTTTACGACGTAGCATTCTTAATTGGGGAGAAATGGAGAAAGAGTTTCACATGAGTGATTACAAAGCTGTTCAGATCTATCTTAATATTGATGCAGAACCCAATTAATTACAGAAATGGAGCACATCATCAAACAAAAATTATGTTGCAACTGTGAACTTTGAAATGTATTGTCAAATCAGTGAAAATTGATGATAGCACTGTAATGAAAATAATCTATGAATCATCTTTCTTCCAAAAAATGGAAAACCAATTCAAATAAAGATATAATAATGGTTAAAAAAATCCCTTTGAACATAATCATTAAATAATTGATTAATTTATACCACAAGCTAGAAGACTGAAAGGTAACAAACATTACAAGGTCTTCAAAGGAGAAATAAAGAGAGTAGAAACAATGAACTGGTAGGCTGAGGATAAATAACGAGATGATCCCCATAATCCATCCTTGGAACAAGTGAAAAAAGAAGCCGAAATGTTGTGAAAGGTACAAAGTCAATGAAGCGGTAAATCATGGCGGTTTAATGGATGTCATATACAAAGTACTTAAAGAGACATTCAGTCAAGTACTGAAGAAGTTGTGAGCTAAAAATTAAAGGTAAATCGCAAAATTTGGTAGACACCATGGTTGAGGAAAAAAAAAAACTACACACATATGTCAGTTGAGTATCTTTACTTTTACTACATACAGGACACTGTTTGGCCTGTTGAGCTTCTCCAGTACTGTGTGTGTGTTTTGGCTAAAAATTAAAGGTGTATGGATCTGTACAGTTATAATTTGTAAAAAAAAATGATTAACATAAGAAAATAGAGGAAACCTAAACAGAATAAAAAGATCTCTCTGGGATCAGGATTGGGGCAAGATAAATTATGATCAAGAACACAGAAGATGGGCATAGTGACTGAACAGAGAAGTCTGGGAGTTGAGTGATCCAAGGATACCTCCACATATAATAATGAATTATCTCAAAAGAAAAATTAAGATCAATGAAATTCTGAGCTTCATTTGAATAATTAAAGCACTTGAAATACTGCTTCAGTAATACAGAGCAATGATCAGATCTCCTTTGGGCCACAATAATCAGTCCTGCTGCCTCATTTTAAGGACAAATTAACCTTTTTGAGTATATCCAGTAATAACTAAGCAGAACAACACCTATCTGAAAGAATTTGGCTCTGACTCTGAACAACCATGGGATGTATTCCTTATGAATGAGGAGTTATTGCAGTATTTAAAATATTTTTTAAAATGATTTCACAATGTGAGTTGGAGAAGATACTTTAATATTTAAGGGACTCCAGAATAAGGAAGGTCACATAAAGAAATATGCCTTGCTTTTGTGAAACCTATTGAACAACCAAAAATATTTCACATGTATTGATTTGATTTCTGGACCATTATTTTGCCAATTTAAATTCTGAAAAAAAAATGCTTCAAGTCATGTTTAAAGATGGAGATTAGGTCAAGCAATCAACAGGATTCTCTGCTCTTTTTGATATTGTGTCATGAAATACAAGATATGAGACAAAGAAGTTGCCCATTCGGCTTGTCATGCCTGTTCGACGAAACAGCAAGTTCATAGCTGATCTTTCCCCTCAGTGGGACATTCCTGCACTCGCTTCACATCCTTTGATTCACCAAATATAGACAAATCTATTGATCTCTTTCTTGAATAAACCTGCTGACTGAGCCTGCATAGTTTTCTTAGGTAGAGGATTCCTAAGATTTTGCAGGAACTACCAATGATTAAGCAAAGAGGATTTCTCTTTAATGTTACATCCCAAACATGGTACTTTTCTCAAAACAAGTCACTATTTTTACTGCAATGCAGCATGTTGGTGGTCTTGCTCTTTTTTTTGTTTGACATTGTGGTGTTAGATAAGACAATATCAAAAAATGTACTGGAGTGGGGCTTAAACTGAATTAAAAAAAAACAGATCCTGCCTTTTACAAGCATTGATTCTTAAACCCAATACAAAACTAAGTGGGATTGAGTACTGTTAGGTCTGCTTTGTTCAAGAATGAGTGAGTCAGACACCAGACTGAGTCGAAATCAAGGTTCTTTATTACCGGATTGTAACACTTACAACTAACAGTGTTAGTTGGAGAAGGTGCATTCTCCTGATATCAGCAAGTGGTGTTTTTTTATACCTCAGGACACATACTTAGTAAATTATCATACCATTACACTGTCCAATGAATAAGCTGTTGCTACCCTTCACTGTTAGTCTGCTGCTCATCAGCTTGTTAGTGCCAAGCTTATCTTGAGTGTACAAGGTCACATCTGCATTCTGTTACTCCTTAGTACTGGGTGACTCCTTCTCCGGTCCCATCTCATGATGTTTTTACCTTACAGTACTGAGGAGGATGTAAAGCAGAGATATGGATGTGCTAAGTGTGTGGGAAAGAAATGAGAGCTGAAATTTTATAATATAGAGATTATCCACTTTGATGCACATGGCAGAAAGGCAATGGTAGTATTGGGTGCAGTTTTGGTCTCCCTAGCTCAGGAATAAATTGCTTGCATAAAGAGAGTACTGCAAACATTTTCTAGACTAGTTTCAGAAATGGTGGGTTTGCTGTATGTGGGGAAGTAGACTGGGACTGTATTTTTTCAACTTTAGAAAAATGAGGAGATCTTGTCAAAACACACAGAATCTTACATGGTTCTGTCGGCTAAATCAAGGTCAGATGATTTCTCTGAATAAAGAGTAGAAAAGAAAGGGCGAACATGGTGCAGGCCATTCCTCATTGAGATGAGGAGAAATTTCTTTACTCAGAATGATCAGCCTTTGAAATACTTCATTTTGAAGAGTTGTGGAGTCTCTGACATTATGTTCAATCAATAGAAAGATGGGAATATTTCTGAGCATTAAAAGGATTAAAAAAATAGGGACATAATGCTAGCAAATGGCACTGTGGAATAGTATTACAAGCTCCCGTTTCATTTAGGGTGAATACCACTTTAAGGGCTAGTACCAGCTGCAACCATTCACTGCTGTGGAGAGACTGGCAACAGTATGAAACAATATTCTCTGAAAGAACTCACAGCTGTGGAGAGACTGTTTGGCAACAGTATGAAACAATATTTCTCTGAAAGAAACTCAACAAGGATTTGTGTGTTTTTGGCAGTCCAGTCACTCAGTCTCTCCCATCTTCTTCATCATTACTTCTGTGCATCAGTTTAAAAGCCTGTGTTTCGACAATGGATTTCTAAGACTGAACTTTGAAATGAGTTTCCAGAATTGTGCCCAAGCTGTAATGGTTTCTTACACACTCACACAAAATTTGACTGATGTTCTATATTATTATTAGTTTTTAATAACTATTGTGTTTTTTTTAAAAACTACCTTGGTGAATTTCCATTGCTGCTGGTCTGCGACGTAACAATAAGATCAGCCATAATTAATGACAAAGCAGGGACAAAGTGCCAAGTGGCCTACTGCTTCTCTTACCTCTTAAGTTCAGACTCTTTCAGAAGGAACTGGAGCTCCCAAATCCCCTGTTCAGGGCGGCTATAATTCTGAAATAGAGGCAGTTTGCAGGGTGGGAAAACAACAAAGGAGCTCATAATGTACGGCAATGTGAATAAAGGACCAGAGTTTTAAAATTTCCATTGAACATTTGCTGGGATCCATAAGGGACTTCTCTGGGTCACCAATTTCAACATAAACCCCTTTAAAAATAAGTCTCCAATATTTTGATTTGGAGTAAGCCAGTTTCTACAGTTTTCCAGAAAAATTATGGAGAGAGTCATGCTCCTTTTTGGAATGCTACAATTGTAAAGATTATTGATTGCACCACTGTGGTGTAGTGAACCTCATTCCTTAAACATCAAAAACAAAGGTTTCTATTCCCCAAGTGGACTTACCTGCCTCTTTATGAATTTTGATATTCTAAGAACTGCTGGGATTTTTTTGTTGTTGTTGCTTTTCTTCTCAATCTCTTGATGGCAGCAGTTTACAGTAAACTTCACAGCTTACTTCCCAATAAATGAAAGCTATCTTGAAGGAAGCAAAAGAAGCTGATAATGAACTGGTAATATCAAGAATAGGTCCCAAAAAAACAGGTGTCTTGGTTGGAACTACATTGGAGCCAGCATACAAATTCATCTCCAACACCATCACAGATGCAATAAATAATACTTTTTTGAAATTTTAGTCAATTATAGAATTGCTTCATCTCACCAACCTCTCTATGGCACCTACATGGGATAGTTACTTCTCATAATGCACTAAAATATCATAATTAAGAATCTGAAGATCAACATAATTTTTTTTCTCCTATGAGTTCACTGATCAGTACTTACATCAGATATTCCAGTAATTTACTTTAACTATTTACAAAAACAGTCCAGAACTGCCTTATCATACAGATGCCTTCTTACCAAGCAACTATTTGTCTCCAGCCTACTCTAAAACTTGTTCTACATGCCACCTGAGCTACAACTAGCTGCTATGCACTTTGCCTCTAAAGAATCTCATCTGAGCTTGTTCCTCTGGAACACTGGAGAAAGGGAAGCAACTTTTCCTTTTCCCTAGTGTCAGGAAAAAGAATTTCAATGTTAGTCTTTGAAGAATTGATTGTAACCTTCCAGCTGTCTGTATAGCCTTACCTGTTAAAGCCAAACCACTGAATATGCAGGATTTCATTCCAGGGATAGATGAAGCTCTTCTGTCTCTGCTCAATGAGATCTCTATTAGTATTTACATAAGAAATAGCAAGAGTAGGCCACCTGGCCCGTCAAACCTACTCCACCATTCAAAGAGATCATGGCTGATCTTTGCCAACCTGACTTTTTACCATATCCCTTAATTGCTCTACTTTGTAAAATTCTAACCAACTTTGTCTTAAATATATTTAATGAAGTCACCTCCACTGCTTCAATGGACAGCAAATTCCATAGATTCACCAATCTTTAGGAAAAGCAGTTCCTCCTCTTGGTCATTCTAAATCTACTACCTGGATCTTGAGACTATGTCTCCTAGTTCTGGACTCACCCCCCCCCCCCACCCCCTCCACTAATGGGAACAGCATACTTGCCTCTGTCTTATCTAGGCCTTTCATAATTTTATATATTTCTATAAGATTCCCTCTCATTCTTCTAAATTCAAGAGAGTACAGCCCCGGATGATTCAATCTCTTCTCATAGGCTGACCCCCTCATCTTCGGAAACAAACTGGTAAACCTTCTCTGCACCACCTCCAAAGCCAGTACATCCTTCCACAAGTAAGGAGACCAAAACTGTAGGCAGTACTCCAGATGTGGCCTCAGCACTACGTTGTATAGTTGCAGCATAAATTCCCTGATCCGAAATTCAACTCCTCCAGCAATGAAGGCCAAAATTCCATGTGCATTTTTGATAGTCTGCTGAACCTGCAAACCAACCTTTTGTGATTTATGCACAAACTCTCCAAAGACCTTCTGCAGGGCAGCTTACTACAATCATTTGCCAGACCCTTTCCCATTCACTTAATCTTTCTATGTATAACTCTCTGCAAACTCTCCATATCCTCTGCACAATTTGCTTTTCCACTCAATTTAGTGAAGCAAACTTAGCTACACTGCACACTGTCCCCTCTTCCACATCATTAATGTTTATCGTGAAAAGTTGAGAGACCAGCACTAGCCCCTGCAGTACCCCACTCACCACTGTTTGCCAAACAGAAAAAAACATCCCACTATCCCAACTCTCTGTAACCAGTCCTCTATCCAATACATCACACCCAATTCCATGCATCCTTATCTTGTGTATGTCTTGTATCAAACAACTTCTGGAAATCTGCTCCCCTCTATCTACCACACTTGTACTCTCATATGTTTGTCAAATTCATGCTGCATCTGCCTGGTGGATCCATTTCACTCCAAATGCCTTGTTAGCTCTTCTTTAATGATAGCTTCAAGTATTTTCCCAACTACAGAAGTTAAATTATCTGGCCTATAGTTCCCAGCCTTTTGCCTGTATACTGTTTTATATAGTTGTGTGACTTCCAATCTGCTGGGACCTGCATGGAGTCCAGAGAATTTTTGTAAGTAATCACCAAAGCCTCTACTATAACTTCTGCCATTTCTTTCATTACCTTGGAATGTATTCCATTAGGACCAGGGGACTTGTCTATCTTCATACTCACACGGTTTTATTTTTCAGTACTACCTCTTTAGTGATAGCTATTGCATCTAGGTCCTCCCCTCCCATCACATCCATAACATCTGTCTTTGGCATGGTAGATTTGTCCTCCACCTTGAAGACCGACACAAAGTAGTCATTCAAATCCTCAGCCATTTCCTCATTTCACAAGATTAATTCCCTCTTATCCTCCAAGGGACCAATCTTCATTTTAGCCACTATTTTTCACTACAGTATATAATTATAAGAACTTTGTATCCATTTTTATATTTGTGCTAATTGCTTTTCCATAATCTACCTTCCCTCTCTTTATTGCTCACTTTGTGATTCTTTGTTGCTTTTTAAAATTTTCCCAATCTTCTAGTTCCACCAATCCCTTCAGCGGGAGATACTTCTGATGTTCTCTGTGCCCAGTTGCTTATTGGGAGGATACCCCAGCAAGAATAGGAGGGACATGATGGCTAGATCATACCCTTATCATCTGAAAACAATTCTGGCTTAAAGGAGCAAAATGAATTTGTAGAGATGATTCTGAACATGAATTAGGGCTCAAGAGTTCCTGCCATGATGGAAGGTTGAACAGTAAAGTTTGATCATTAACTTTGATCATTAACTTTGATCATTATTGACTCTTGTTTTATGCATAGTTTTTGAGATGGGGTCATAGGCTTTTACAGCATGGAAATAGGCCCTTTGGACCCACTGATCCAGGCTGATCAAGTTGTGTTCGTAAGCTCATCCTGCTTGTCTGCGCTTAGGTCACATCCAACTAAACCTTTCCTATCCATGTTCCTGTCTCTTAACTGTTACAATTGTACCCAAGTCTACCAATTCTCTGCTAGCTCATTCCATACACTTGTCTAAAAACATTGTGGGGTGTGTTAAGAAATGGCAAGGGTAAAAAGATACAGCAGGCAGCTATGTACAGACCTCCAAACAGTCACTGGGCGACGGACAACAAATTACAACAGCAAATAGTAAAGACATGTCAGAAGGCAATGTTATGGTAGTCAAGGGGTATTTTAACAAGCAAGAAAATTGGAAAACCAAGAGAGAGAATTTGTAGGATGCCTACGAGGTGGCTTCTTAAAACAGCTTATGATTGAGCTGGCCAGGGAAATGGCAATTCTGGATTTGCTATTGTGTGATAAACTAGAGTTGATACGGGAGCTGAAGGTATGGGATCCCTTAGGAGATGGTGATCATAAAATGATAGCATTCACCCCTGCAGTTTGAGAGGGAGAAACTAAAACCAGAGGTCTCAGTATTACCAGTGGAGCAAAGGGAACCATAGAGGTATGAGAGAGGAGCTGGAAAAAGTTAAGTGTAAAGGCATACAAGCAGAGAGGATGGGAGAGCAGGGACAGCTGGAGTTTCTGCGAGAAACAAGGAAAGTTCAGGCAGGTATATTTCAAAAAGGAATAAATATTTGAAGAAAAATTAACAACTGTGGCTGATAGAAGCTAAGGTGCATACATTGAAGCAACAATTAGTGGGAAGATAGAGGACTAGGAAGCTTTTAAAAGCTTACAGAAGGCATCTAAGAAGGTCATTCGGAAGGAAGAAGTAGATATAGGACCAATTTTTTTAAAAATGAAGCAGGAGAAATTATAATGGGATACAAGGAGATGGCAGAGGAACAGAATGAGTATTTTGTATTAGTCTTCAATGTGGAAGACATTTGCAGTATATCAGACTTTCAAGGGTGTCAGGGAAGAGAGGTGAGTTCAGTCACAATCACCAGAGAGAAGTTTCTTGGGAAGCTGAAGGGTCTAAGGGTAAATAAGTCTCCAAGACCAGATGGAATGCACCCTCGGGTTCTGAAAGAAGTAGCTATAGAGATTGTGGAGGCACTAGTAATGATGTTCATCAATCTATAGATTCTGGCATGGTTCTGGGGGAATGGAATATTGGAAAGTTCACTTAACTATTTAAAGAGATAGAACCAGCAGAAAGGAAATTATAGACGGTTGGCCTGATACTAGTGGTTGTATCAGTTTATTGTCAAGGATGAAGTTATGGAGTATCTGGAGATCAGCCAAAGTCGGCAGGGTTTCCTTAAAGGAAAATCTTGGCTGTCAAATGTACTGCAATTTTTTTTAGGAAAACACAAGCAGACGAGACAAAGAACATGTAGCGGATGTTGTATATTTGTACTTTCAAAAGGCCTTGATCAGGTGCCGCATATGAGGCTGCTTCACAAATGAGAGCCCGTAGAATTACAGGAAAGACAGCATGGGTAGAGCATTGGCTGATCGGCAGGAAACAGAATGGGGAAGAAAATGGATCCTATTCTGATTGGAAAGCTACTAGTGGTGTACCCAGGGGTCAGAATTGGGGCTACTTCTTTTTATATTACATGTTAATGATTTGGATTGTGGAATAACTGGCATTGGTTTGAACATGATACAAATGGCAATGGTTTGAAGATGATACAAAGATAGGTGGAGGAGCAGGTAGTGAGGAGGAAATGGATAGTCTGCAGAGAGACTTGGATTAGGAAAATGGGCAAAAATGTGCCAAAGGGGTTGACTTATGATGAAAGATTAAATCATCTAGGATTGTATTCGCTCGAGTTCAGAAGAATGAGAGGAGATCTTATAGAAACATATAGGATTATGAAGGGTATGGATAGGATAGATGTAGGAAGGTTTTTTGAGCTGGCTGGGGAAACTAAAATGAGAGGACACAGTCTCAAGATTCGGGGGAGTAGATTTAGGACAGAGATGAGAAAAAATAGTTTTTCCCAGAGAGTAGTGAATGTTTGGAATTCTCCAACCAGGGAAGTGGTTGAGGCTGCCTCATTAAACATATATAAAATTCGGTTAGATTAATTTTTACATTATAGAGGAATTAGGGGATATGGGGAGAAGGCAGGTAGGTGGAGTTAGGTCATAAATTAGATCAGCCATGATCGTATTGAATGGCGGAGCAGGCTCGATGGGCCATTTTTGGCCTACTCCTGTTCCTACTTCCTATGTTCCTATAAAAAACTATTTCGGAAAGTGTACGGTCATGCACTTTGGTTGAAGGAATAAAAGAGCAAACTATTATTTGCATGGGGAGAAAATTCAAAATTTGGAGGTGTCCTCATGCAAGGTAACCTAAAGGCTAACCTCCAGGTTGAGTCAGTGGTGAATAAAGTGAATGCAATGTTGACATTCATACTTTATCTAGAGCAGGGGTTGGTCAACTTTTTTTTTTTTAAAAACTCACTTTCCACCTTAAGTATTCCCTCTGCCATAAATGGTCTATGATTGGTAAGTGGTTGCTTAAGGTGGTATCTAGGTGGGAAGGGAAGGTTGAGAACCACTGCTCTAGATCCAATTGTCATGGAAATATTTTGCTTGAGAATAGTTGTCATTGGTCCATTTCCTTTGGAGCTATGAAACCGTGCACAAAACGAGTCTACTAGGTACAATTAAAACAGTGGTTTACAATTTTTTTCTTTTCACTCACATACCGCCTTAAGTAATCCCTTGCTCATCACAGAGCACCTATGGTATAGGGAGTACTTAAGGTGGAATGTGAGATTTTTTAAAAAGTTGCCCACCACTGATCTAGAGGAATAGGATATAAGAGCAGATCTAGTGTTGTTGCTCCACAGCCTTACCTGAAACTAGCACTGATTTATTATATGTTTTCGTTCACTAGAACATTTCTCGTCCACTGGGTTCCCATGTTTTGGAAAACATTAAAAGGAGAATGTCAGTCAAGAAGTGGCTGACTCCTCTTCCTAGAAACATGACTCATCTCTTTCATAAATGCATGAAATTTACCAAAGCATATCAGTAAGCAAAACTGGATTGTTTGAAGGCAGGGATTATAGATTTTGTGTTAGCAGCATTCTCAGTTTATGCGGCTATAAATTTTCCATCAATTTCCAGCAAAGTGACAAGTACCGCATAAACAGTTCATGTAATAAATAAATTTCAAAAACCTAAAAGCCACTTTAAAATTATTCTATCCACCTCAAGGGATTTACATTTCCCTAAGACACCCAATTCTGAAAAATAATTTATTTTTCCACACTATAACTTTGACAAATATTTTATCACAATAATACTCATGATTATTAAGAATAATGTGGGGGATTCTAAATTTCACAATTCAGTGCCAAACTGTAATATAATTTTAAGGGATTTGGAAGTGTTTCCTTACAAAATGGCCAAGCCATATATCCCAATAGCAGACCTTGCATTGTTTGCAAACACCAACTTGTTTCATCTGTCTGCCAGTATCTTGCATGTTTCAGGACTCGCATAGTAACTCCAAATAAACACTTTATTACTATCCAATTAACTCAAGAAGCTAGAATTGCCGATTCATCACATTGGAGCTGAACTCAATCTCCTCATTAATTCCATTAATTTACAAAGGTGGCACCTTGGGACATGTTGAAATTAGAACCAGTGCCCTGGACCTGTAATGTTAACTGTTTCTCTTCCCATAGATGCTGCCTGGCCTGAGTTTTTCTACCATTTTTGTTCTGGAGTTGTACGTATGGAGGTGATGAATGCTGGGCTATTTTAAATGACATTTGTTTCTGTTATTGGCTAATTTCATTTAAGATTCAACACCTGAAATTTATCACATATGGTGTTGTGAATGCAATATTGCTGCAGCACAAAATGTGATTCAGACTTTGGCATGCAACACATTCCCTTTGCCTCAATGGTAGAACTGTAGGGTCTTCAGTAACTGGAGTGAGTGCAAACAGCTGTTCTCTTGAGTTTCCTGCAGCCACCCACATGTACATTAAGTCATGGGCTCAGGAGGTCAAAGGTTGGGAGAGATCAGAATCAAGTGTTGGGAAATGGGATAATGAGTAGGATTCACAGATGCTGAGACAAGGAAAGCTTAGCCATGATACATGGAATCAAGATGAGAATGTCTGCAGTTCCTGGCACTTGGAGTTAAACTGATATATAATGAAAAGTATGCTCTGGCCCCAAACAAGCTGTGAGCCTCTTAATTATTTTGTTTGCATCTGATGAGTGAATTAGCCCAATTTGCATTTTAATTGATTCTGTCCATGTCATTTCTCTTTGTTGGGAATATTTATTCTTTCTCTCCCAAACACCAGCTTGGAGATTGAGAGGAATGGGAGTGTGATGCTCAGGTAACTTACAATGGTGAGTAATCTGGAAAAGGATGAGAAGGGAATAATCTCTCCCTTATCCGGAAGAGATTGAGGCAATGACTCCAATAGTCACTGGAGCTTTGAACGCCAGACTCACAGTTGTAATGGGCTTATGATGAGAAACATTAAATGCATATGTTAGTTTTGATGCTGAATTCTGAGTGAGGTGTGTCTAATGTGGTAGAATTTCATTTCCATCTGTAGTGCAAATAAAAGCTCGTACAACTGGAGGGAAAACAAATGGTTTTATTACCCTATAATTATGGGTTCTGGGTTTAGGTGGGAAACCAGGGTTATATGTGAGCAGATGGGAGGTGGAGCTGGGGGGGGGGGGGCAGCCATCAGCACAACACCCTACCCGTGAATCCCACCCAGTTCACTGCATTCACCCCTTTGTGCAGAATTTAGGATGTGTGAATCAAGAGAGAGAAAATGGATATTTTTAAAAAGTCAAAAAATATACAGTGATATACAGATTTAAGTAGTCCAGGGATCTGGAAATCCTGGTGGAACGCCTTAGCACTGGGGGGCCTTGGACTCCTTGGGTCCCCTTGTGAAGGAGGAGAGGGGGCTGGGTCTCCAGCTCAATGGTAGAGGGAAGCAAACCTGATTTCAATCTATTTAATTTCTGTGGTGTAAGATATAATTGATGCAGAAAATTGTATTGAACTAATCTATATCTTGTATTAATAATATTAGTCATACAATCCCTACATAAATTTTCCCACACTTGTTGGTTTATTGTAATATCCAAATCTATTTTCCATCTCTGCCTAGATTTATATAGTCCTAATTTAGGAATTCCTGCATGTAATAATAATATCAAATAAATAATTTCTTAAACAATCCTACTCCTGATGTTCTACCTCAGTGCAGTTAGACAGAAACATTGTGGTCCAAACTTATCTCTCAAATATGCTCTTAACTGAAAGTAGCAAAAAAAGGTATTATGTGGTATAGCATATTTATTTCTCAATTGCTCAAATGACATTAATAACTATCTTCAACATTAACAATCCCTTTACTCTACCATATGTTTAAGAACTGATGTCTCTTTATCATCAAACCAATAGTTTAGATTCCCATTTATAAACAAATTATTCTACTTTCTTTTCTCATATTTTACTCAGTTCTATATTAACCCATGTTAGGTTTTTTTATTTAAAAAAAAGCCAGGAATCTCACCTATGCCATTCGATAATAATTACTGAAATTAGAAAGCTGTAATCCTTCCAATTTGTATTTTCACGTTAAATTTTAAATAGAAATTCTTGTGATTTCACCTTTCCAAAGGTGAAATTATTTATTTATTTATTTAATTCTTAAAAATGTTTTGAGGTGCTAATATTGATAATGTCAGAAAAAGAAATTGTATCCTTGGAAATGTGTTCATCTTTATACAATTCACCCTTCTAATTAAAGTTTTTGGTCAATTTATCCATTGTTAAAAAAATCTTCCTCAATCTTTTTATAAAATTTATATAAATGCTTCAAATTACTATCCATATGTATTCCAAAATATTTAATACCTTATTTTGGCCATTTAAATTGCATATCCCTTTGGCACTGAATATAATTACATACTGTCAAAGGCATAATTTCACCTATGGCAAACCAATATTACCCTTACTGTCAACAGAGAATTCCACTTTTGTTTTAGTGTTTCAAATTACATGAGAAATAGGCAGTAGGTCTACATTAATGTTAAATACCACAGGACCCGGTGAAAGATTCCATGAATGCAAATTCAATAATAGAAATTATTTCTTAAGAGTGATTTATGCTGCCTTTGAGAGCTTCAGGCTCTCTGGAATAAATGTGTTGTACAAAGTAAATGAAACATAGAAGTAAATGGGAAGTATTAAATGGTGCTATTAAAGTTTGTAAATGTTAAAAATGATTCAAGGTCCAAAAAAAACCCTCTGAAACCAATTAGGTTTAAATTTACAAATATTAATTTTCCTTTTTTTAGGCATGGTCAGGTAGGTTACACATTTTTGGGGCAGAAGTTATAAAATTAAGAATTTCTCTGGGAAAAGGGTGTATCACACAATTTGAGCTTTTGCTAAGCAAAAGGAGTTTTGCTGGATTTTTATATTGAATGTGCTATTTGAGTTTGGCATCAAAGACTCATTCCAGCTATATCTCTGAACTAGAAATTATTTATGCAATATGAAAATAAATGTAGCAGGACCAGTAACTGAAGGGATTACCCTTCCTCTTCTACTCTGCTTGTTAAATCGTAGCACATATGGACTCAACCAAAAAACATAACAACAGCTGAAACTCAACTGCCAACTCTGATTAGAGTTGAAGACTTTTCTTTACTAAAAGAAAATATAACTAAGTATTCCACTCATACTTATTTGTAAAAAAAAAATTCAGAAAAGATCTTTTGCTTCTATTTCTTCTCTGCATAACAATGAAACAGACAGTGGATCCATTAGGAAATATAATAATGTTCCTAAATGTAACTCAGGCTACCTATAGACTTGTTTCTAATTGGCACAATGTCTTGCAGTTACTTCCACCAAAAATACTTTAAAACAATGAGAAAATTAACATTTCTAAAAATATCTTTCAACACCACAGCTGAACGACCCATAATGCTAATATTGAAACTGCAGGTGATACCCCTCCTCTTTCCTCAGACATTATAATTCCTGAACCCATCTAGGTTCTTAAAACTGGTCAAGGCATGCAGAGCAGTGCGCTCAATACTTCTCCTGTATTGTATTTACAAATATAAAAAATAGCATCAGCTATTTAACACACAGCTCTTTTCTTTGAATATTTCTCACAAGTACGTTTCTCTTTGAGATGATTCTGTTCTTATATGTGCAGGTGATAAATCCTATTTGCAGTTCCCCTAAGTTGCTCGTGTTTGTTTTGAACACCTGCTTAAAATCTAAAAGCCCCTATCTGTAACAATTTCATTGCTTCATCTCTCCAATGGTTGTGTCTCCTTTATCTTCATTCTATCTGCCACCCAGCAAACTGGCTTGTCCATTGACCTGTCCACAGTTAGATCTTCAAATACTATCAAGTAAAGGTGTCTTTATGGGATTTTGTTTTAAAAAAAGGAAATTCCGGAAAGTTACAACAAAAACAAGAACTTATGGAAATATTGAGCTCAAGCTAAACATTTGGGAAGAAAATCAAGGACAGAATTTTTTTTGAAGAGTCTTTGAGCTGAAAGCTTAACTGTTCCTCTTCCTACCTATCCGCTATCAAAATGTACTGAGACCTGGGGTCTGAAGGAGAACATTTCCTCTTTTGTTCTATCTGTTGAGAATTTACAACATTTTCTCTCTTTTCCTTGATGGGAGAAGTTCTGGTTTGCCAGAATTTTTCAAAGCTGGCGAATGGTTTTCACTCCAGCAATGATTCTGCATTAAGGCACGGCATGGTTGGCATAGCAGTTAGTGCAACGCCTTTATAGTGCCAGCGATTGGGACTGGAGTTTGAATCTCACGCTGCCTGTGAGGAGTTTGTAGGTTCTCCTTGTGTCTGCATGGGTTTCTCCCCCCCACCCGGGGCTCCAATTTCCTCTCACCATTCAAAATATACTGGGGGTGGAGTATGTAGATTAATTGGGTGTAAATTGGGCGGCATGGACTCGAGGGCCAATCATTACTATGCTGTATGTCTAAATTTTAAAACAAAATAAATAATCAGATCATGACTTAGACCATGATTGTTACTTCTCAGTGGATTTGTAAGTCTTGTGGCCAGCCAGAGAAAAGTGTTTCTGAGTTGTACCCTAGCCTGGAAACAAGCCTTTTAGCCAAACCTGTCCACACTGAACAAATTATGGACCTAAGCTACTTGTATTGCCTGCACTTGATGCATACTGCTCTAAGCTTTTCTGATCAATGTCCCTGTCTCAATAGTAATTGAACTGTTTAATTGTATCTTACCTCCACACCTTTCTCTGACAATTCATTCAACATACCTTTGACCCTGAAAAAGTGGTCCCTCAGTCACTTTTAAATGTTCCTCCTCACCTTAAATCTATGTTGTCTAGTTTTTGACTGAGGAAAAAGACTATGATAGTTTACATCATGATATTATGAAGGTCACCTCTTGGCCTCCAGCAGTCCAAAATGATGATGAAATAAATGGAAGTCATTGTGCAGTCTGATTACACAATGGGTCAACAGAGAGGATATTTTGATTGTACCCTGATTCAAGTCAATACTTCTGTATTCCTTTCATCTCATCTCATCCTATTTTTAAAAGGTCAATTAGAAGTCCAGTTGGTTTCTTTATGTTCTGCTTGGAAATGAAGTTCGGTCAATATTAGTGTGAAATTGGCAGATTGTTTTAACATTGGTTTTCATCGAGTTAGATGTGGCCTTCCTGTAGCATCTCACAATCCAGAGGTTTGGATCCTGACCCATGAGGAATTTAAGCACTTAAAGGTCAACTTCTCCAATTTTTGTTGAACCTCGAACTCGTGTGTTAGTTTTAGCTCTTTCCTCCTTCACAGTTTTTCTTCCCTCTGTCACCGGCAGAGATTCCAAATGATCATTTGTCTCATTATCAGTTCAAAGAACATAACTCTTATCCAATGATTTATCTCAGCTATATTCTCCCAATTCCATAATTGCTGCTGTAATGGAATAATTGTAATGTTTCATATGTCTTATGTTCTAGGACATATCAAGGCTATCTAATGGCTTAGCTATTTCAGCTGGAATGTCAGCTTCGAGGCAATCAATATAATAGCTAAGTTTGCCAACATGTTATTCCATATTCAAATTAGCCAATTGATCAGATACATCATTGCCAGTTTCTTTTCTTGGCTGTAATGTTGGTAAAATCTTGCAGCTTTTCAATATCCGGCTCAACACAAAATGTTTGTCTATTTACTTTTGCACACAGGACAATAAATAATGCTGATTATCTTTGACAAAACTTAATAATCCAATTGAATTGTGCTTTAGCCAGTGTGCAAATTGATTTTAATCAGAATGATTCATTATAATTTGCCTTCTATGACACAAAAGCTGTTTTTAACTTTGATTAAACAAAACAATTTTTTTAAATGCTTAACTGTTTATAGAACAGTCACTAGAGTAAAAATGTGTTCTAAATAGATCATTGCCACAATTTTAATTATTTAAAGTTTGATACTGATCTTTGGAAGCAAAATCATAATTCTTTACAAGGTCAAAACAAAATATGTCCTGCTTTCACATTTTAAAACTTTATACTGTAGCCCGTGCTATGATAGGGCGCAGAAGTAAGACATGTGCGGTAAGTATAGTCGATACTACTTTATTGAATGGTTTGCTCTGCCTTATAGAGGCCTACTGGGCCTAGTTCTGCCACCACTTCCAGTGGAAATGACATTATGGGCTTGCTGGTTGCTGATTGGTCGGCGTTCCCACCAATGCTTGTTGTTTCCCACTAAGTGGCCTGCAGCATGGAGAGAAAGGCCATTTAGTTGGCATGGTCCTTGCAGGATTTCTGCATTTGACTGCCATCTTGAGTGCCGTGACACCTATTGGGTAGTGCATCACCACACAACCCTCCCCAAATCCAGTGACCTGGCCGCTGACTCTGGTTTTGGGCGGTCTGCCTTTTCGGCGCAGAGATGGTGGGGTGATCGGTTGACTGGTGTCCAAATGTGCTGGTTTGAGGAAGTCAATAGTAAATGTCTCTTCCTTGCCACCAGTATCCAGCACACATGAGGTCCCATTGTGTCTGATCACCCAGTAGGGTCCTTCGTATGGCTGCTGAAGCAGCGCCCTCTGTGCTTCCTATTGTATGAAGATGTACTTACAGCTTTTCAGGTCCGTGGGGATGAGAGTTTTGGGCTGGCTGTGCCGGAGCCAGTGTGCCTAGTTGTTCCCTCAGTCTTTTAAGGTTTGCTGCTAGTGGTATGTCTGTGTCTCTAGCGGCAGCCAGAAATTCCCCAGTGATGACTAGGGGTATGCCATGCACCATTTCCACTGCCGAGTGTAGAAATCCTCCTTTGGTGCAGTACACATTCACGGGAGGACTCTCGGTAGTTCATCAGTCCAACTCAGTCCCTTGAGGGACCGCCTTTAGGTGCTTGTTGAACCTCTCCACCAACCTGTTGTCCTGGGGATGGTATGCCATAGTATGGTGGAGCTGGGTCCCCAGGAAGTTGACCAGGGATGCCCAGAGCCCTGAGGTGAATTGTGCACCACTGTCTGATGTTAAGTACTCTGGGACTCTGAACAGTGCCACCCATGTGTTAATTGGAGCTTTAACATAGGCCTATGTTGTGGTTTCTGCCAGCGGGGCTGCCTTTGGCCACCTTGTAAAGCGGTCTAGCATTGTCAACAGGTACCGTGCCCTTCGTAACACCGGCAGAGGGCTCACAAATGTCTAAATGCACATAACTGAACTGTCATGCTGGCTCAAATGGCTGGGAGAGTGCTTTGATGTGCGTCTGCACCTTTGACGACTGGCAGTGTGTACAGGTTTTGGCCCATTGACTGACCTGTTTTTGGAGATCATGCTGAATGAACCTGCTGGCCAGAATCATGACGGTGGTCCTGATGGTTGGGTGCGCCAGGTTGTGCACTGCCTTGAACACTGGCAGTTTCCAAGCCACTGGGATGATGGGGCGAGGCCTGCCAGTCAAAATGTTGCACACAGGAGGGTCTGGTTGCTGGGGCGTCTTCTAGCTTGTGTCCTGTCACTGCTGTCCTGTATGGAGGGATGTCGGGGTCTGTCTGTTGTGCCTGGACTAGGGCTATGTAATCGACCCCTGGGACAGAGGCTGTATCACCTGGATTGTTGTCCGAGATAATGCGTTGGCCACTATGATCGTCTTTCTTGCGCTATGCTCGATATCTGTGGTGAACTTGGAAATGTAGAACAGGTGACTTTGCTGCCTGGCTGACCATGGGTCCGACACTTTATTAAAGGCAAAGGTCAACAGCTTGTGATCCAAAAAAACCTTGAATTTCCTCCCCTCCAGAAAATATCTAAAATGTCAGAACGCTAGGTATAATGCCCAAGGAATTCACGGTCAAAGGTACTGTATTTGAGATTGGGGGAGAGGGCAGAAGTTCCAATGGAAGAAAGCCAGGGGCTGCAACTGTCCATTAACCAATTGCTCAAGTACCCCTCCCCCAACCACTGTGTTGCATGCATCTACATTGAGGGCAGTCGGGCCGTCTGTCAGTGGATGCACCAGAAGAATGACGTTGACCAGGGCGTCTTTGGCCTTCTGGAAAGCTCCCGATGGTTCTTTGTCCCACTCGACCTTCTTTTTTTCCCTGCCATGAGCGAAAATAATGGGTGTATGGCTGGTATGAAGCAGTGGTAGAAATTATACCAGCGAACTCCTGGAGACCCTTCCCTTCCCCGTGTGTGGATTGGTAAAGTAGCTGACAGCCCCTACTTTTTTGGGCAGAGGTGTCGCCCTGTGTCTATTAATTTTGTGGCCCATGAAATCTATTGTCTCTCAACCAAGCTCCATTTGGACGTGTTGATGGCCAGGCCAAATTCACTGAGGCAGGTGCATAGATGCCTTGCATGGGCCACGTGTTCTCTTCAGTTGCTGCTGGCTATCAGGATGTCATCCAAGTAAATGAACGCAAACCTGAGATCACGGCCCACTGTGTCCATCACCCTCTGGAATGTCTAAGCCATGTTTTTTTTAGTTGGAAGGGCATCCTAAAGAACTTAAACAAACTAAAGGCATGATGATAGCCGTTTTAGCAATATCCTCAAGGACATAGGCCCTGATGAGGTCGACCTTAGGAAAATATCCATGCCCTCGTAAGTTCACAGTAAAGTCCTGTGTGTCGGGCACAGGGTACCTGTCTGGTGTGGTGGCCTCGTTAAGGTGGTGGTAATCCCCATACGGCCTCCATCCCCTTGCTGCCTTCCATACACATGTGCAGGGAGGATGCCCAGAGACTGTCGGACCGCCGCACAATTCCCAGCTCTTCCATCTTTTGGAACTCTTCCTCTGGGAGGTAGAGTTTCTTGGTGTTGGGAGGGGAGGGAAAGAGGTAACATGCACTGGGATGGAGAGGGGTCCTTTGTGAGAATATGGTGCTGTACCCCATGTTTTGGTTCTGTTGAGGTAAATTGTGGCACCACAATGGAAGGGAATTCTACCAGGATGCATACGAACTCATTGTCGGCGGCAGTGACAAAATGTTGGAGGGGTGCAGGTAGCTTGGCCTCCCCCAGGGAGAAAGTTCAGAAATTCTTGGCAGCAAAAGATTTAGGTCAGTTGATCTAATGCAATGTGTCAGCATCATTATGCTGACATTAAGTTAAGTTAATTTAATGTTTCTCCAACTTCCTACGTGATAAAGATAATTTCAGATTTGCTGTATGTTCAGCTTGAAGTTGTCTATTATGGTTCCCAATTAAGAAACAAACCTTTTGAAAAAACACTGTCCAGTGGTGGAATCCGACAACTATGGTGACATGCATTCATTCCGCATCAATGGTACTTTTTTGCCCAAGTAGTCCTCTAACCTATTTTTACCCATCAGGCCTGAACAGGGGAGAAATGAACAGGGTTAGCAGAGCTGGGACTTTTCACTTTGGAGTACAGAAGGATGAGAGGAGATTCAATAAAGCTTATGAGAGGCATAGATAGGGTGGACACCCAATATCTGTTTCCTTGGGCAGAATCAGCAAACACCAGAGGACATATGAATGAATTTAAGGGGGAGGAGTTTAGGGGAGACATCAGGGGTAATTTATTTTTTATACACACAGTTGTGGGTGCCTGGAATGCCTTGCTGGGGATGGTGGTGAAGGCTGAAACATTGGGGGCATTTAAGATATTCTTGGAGGGACAGATGGATAAAAGAAAAATAGAGGGTTTTGGGGTAGGGAGGGTTTAGTATTATTTTGGAATTGGAAAGGAAGGAATATATGGATCAGCACAACATTGAGGGTCAAAGGGCCTGTACTGTACTATATTGCTCTATGTTAAATGTCTCAGGAAGGGACTCTCATCTCCCATTGATACTTTAATTCCGGAATTTCACCAAACCTAGTCCAGGTTTACAAAGCTGTATTTTAATAGTTTATAATACTTATAACACTTCACGAATACTAACCTGATATTCCCTTTAACACACTGTTCCATTCTGAGTTTAAGTATTTCTCACGCATATATATTTCTCATCAATTTGAAATGATTTTGAACCTAACTCACTTTTGCAATCATACAGATTTCCTACATTTTCATTTCATTAAATCCTGTCTGTAGTTCCCCTGCGAGTTGGTACATTTGACCTGTGTGCTCTATTATAAATTGAAAATCAAATCTGTAACAATTCGATCGACATACCCCTACATCATCCATTTCCTTATATAATCTTTAATCTGGTATTTGATGTAAATCTATCAAATGGTTAATTTCATTTCTATGAAAATTAGTCTCTGAAAATTATTCCTTTGTGAAAATTAGTCATTGTCCTCGACACATGTATTTGATTTTCCTCATGATCATACAAAGGTGTTTTTAATAGGAGCATTTCTGGGATTGAAAGGCTGGTCAATGGAATTTACAGACCAGCAACAACTTTGCATTAAAATTTCCAAGGACTTCTGGGCATTAATCTAGACTTGGTGGAACCAGCTGTTTTTTCTGTGTGGATTTGTAATTCTTGTGTCAGATGGGGCTGAGAGATGTCAGGCAAATCATTGGGTTTAGAGAGATTAACGTCATGTTAAGTTTATTTATTTGGGTTGGTGGGTAGTCCATCGTATTTGTTACTTGGTATAAATAATTCCTTCTGCAGTTCTGTCCATTCTCAGCACTGCCAGTAATTCATTTAAATGGCACATTGATGCCTCATGAAATGATGAAAATGAAGCTTATCAGCTTTCCATGTGAAGATACAAAGACATAAGCTCTTTAATGTCAGGTTTTTTTGAGTTAAATTTATTTGTGCTAAAGTCTTGGCTGCAAAATATAGACAGGGGTTGAAGACTAAACATGTACCACCAACTGATAAATATCTGCAAGCTGAGTAGTTCGACAAGTCAAAGATTTGGAGGATAAATATCCACATGGTTTTCTCTTGCTTGGCATACATCTTTGGCAGTTAAGTCATAAAACTCAGAGTAATGGTATAAACACTCTATATTTCCTTCCCTTTTGACTCTCATTGTTCTTCTTTCCACCATCATCATCTCTCACCATAATCTGCTGTAACCAAGCCCTCACAATACAGTGTTGTGCATCCAAGGAGATTTCCATGATCAAATCTTCTGAATTATTGCTTATCAACTTTTCCTGATATTAGCAAGAAATGGTTTGACATTTCAGAATGTCAAGGGAATTACATGATTCATATTGTTTTGAGTCTGTGATGTCTATTTTAATACCTAAGGAATAAACTATTCTATCCATTCTCTGTTGATGGAAACTTGATAAGAAAAGAGGTACATTTTAGCTCTGATTGTGGGGGAAAAAAATTCTCCCAATTGTTATCAATAACTTTTAAAATAAGAGGAGCATCTAAGTAAGTTACTTTTAAAAGAATCAAGGTGCTCACAAAGCAATTGCCCAGTCTGCGCCCAGCCTCTCCAATGTAGAGGAGATGACAACAGGATTCTATTGCAGTACTATGGCTCAACTCAGTGTAGTGTATTACCAGAAAGTGCTGGAGTCAGGTACAGATGTAAAAACATAAAATGCTGGAAACACTTAGTAGGTCAAGCTGCACCTGGGAAAAGAGAAACTATGTGATCCCACTACTTGACGTGTATTCCCCGCTCCTCCCCTGTCTGCATTCTGCAGGGACCGCTCCCTCTGTGACTCCCTTGTCCACTCCTCCTTGGCACCTACCCCTGTGACTGCAGGAGATGTTCCACATTCTCCCTCATCACCATTCACCTCCCCAAACTGTCCTTCCAAGTGAAGTAACATTTTCAATTGTGAACCTACTGGGGTCATCTACTGCATCCGGTGCTCGCGTTGTCATCTCCTCTACATCGGAGAGCCTGGGCGCAGACTGGGCAATTGCTTTGTGAGCACCTTGATTGTGTCCAACTTTTGTGTTTGGAAAGTATCAAGTTTAGTAGGTTCATTGAGCTGAGTCTGGTCCAAGTGTTTCAATCAAAACTCACTTTATTGAACACATGGAAGACAAACAGGGAAGATGTCAAATGATACTTAATTACTCTTCTACTAAATAACTATATAGAAATTCACATCAGACCCAGGTTGGGCTCTGATCCACCTATCTTCTACACGGTACAAGATATCAGGCACAAGGGACTCCAATACCAGTGGCTGCTTACCTTATCACTCTCCCACTTGTGTACACACTTCATAGACAGGGTCTTTTAAACACACCCCAATTCCCTGTACCTACAGGGGTGTGGCTCCCTGCATGCAGTGATCTATTTCAGTACTATGGCTCAACTCAGTGTAGTGCACACCTTACCCTCGACTCCTTCAGTGATGACCACAGTAGCGACTTGCTGTGGATTGATGTCTGGGACTTGAACCAAGAGGCAAAGAGAAAGAAATGTGCTCTGAGCTGAGTGTCTTGCCATTGATGACATTGAGTCATTTAAAGGAGCCAATGGTAAGATGTGCACTAGTGGGTGGCCAGAGTTCAACTTTGATTGGCAGTTGATGCAAGTTCTGAATAAGTTTCAGACAGGGAGGTAACATGTTCCTCTACAATCCACATATAACTCCACTGCAATAACATAGATCTCCCAGTGGCCACCCATTTCAATATCCTGTCCCATTCTCTTGCTGATATGTCTGTCCAGAATCTCATGCACTGCCTTCAGATTCTTTATTCTTATACCTTCCTGTTCTTTGCTTATTCCCTGAAGAAATGCTCAGGCCTGAAACATCGTAAATATACCTCCATGGATGCTGTGAGACAAACTGAGTTCTTCCAGCATTTCTGTGTGTTTTTACTTCTGTGGTTCACAAAAGAAAGACTTCGCGATTCAAGTCAATGAGTCTTTATCAACACTGGGAAAGTGGGAGTCAGGATTTTTTAAAATTTGGACATACAGCATGGTAACAGGCCCTTTCAGCCCATAAGCCCATGCCGCCAAATTACACGCGATCAACCTACAACCTCCTGTACATTTAGAACAGTGGGAGGAACCCAGAGCTCCCAGAGTAAACCTACACCCGCCTGGGGAGAATGTACAAACTCCTTACAGATAGTGTGGGATTCTGAACCCAATCACTGGTTCTGTGACAGCATTGCGCTTACCATGTCACCCTCAGATATTTCGTATCTCGGATAGGATGAGGACAGGGTTGACAAGATGTTTCCATTGTTTCTGGAGCTAAAGACAAATAGATTCATGAAGTCAATTGGAGGGGAAGAAAACAAAGGTGACCACTTAAGCTGTGAAATGGAGATTAGAGCTCAACCTGAAAGGAGACTGTTGCAATTAGCCAGTGTGTCTGTCCATCTTTGGAGAGAGAACAAATTCCGATTGCCTTCAACACATTTCCTGCACACTGGTTTTCATCTCCTCTTCTTTGTCCAAACAAAAATTAGTCTTATCCTAGTCCTCACTTACCACTCCTGCACTTTCTGCATGTTTCTGCCACCTTCAATAAAACTTCACCACACACATCTTGATTTCTCTCCACTCTCACCATTCTGAAGGGACCATTCCCTGGTTTGTTCTTCCATTGTTATCAACTAACCCACTTCTCAAGGCACTTTCACACTATCACTAAAGGTGAAACTTCTACTACTTATTCCTTCTGATCACTTTAAAGGTGGAAGGTGGATGTGGTAGCGATCGACTTCTACTTATTCCAAACTAGCATATTGGATTTGGTGGTTTCCTCTGGAATGAAGAAACTGAAGGCCGATGAGATGGCCTGCAGCCTGCAGGGATGACCCTGAGCCTCTGGCTGCCATCCCCTTTATATGCCTCTGTTCCCATAAGACTCAATATAAATTCAGGTCTCACTGTTAAAATCATTAACTTCAGGTAATTTGCGTTCTCTGCTTGAATAAAAACTGGCTAATTCTGCAGAATGTTATCAATCAATATGAGAAACATGATTTGTTCTCTCTTCACAGACTTTGTGATTTACCCACCATTTCCAGCATTCCATTTTTGGTTTCAGGTATAGCATAAACTCTCTAATTCAATATTTTTGAGTTTTCAATAATAATAAAGACATTAAACAGAGTAAGACATAAAAAGGAATATACAGGTATAGTAATTATATGGAGAAAAAAACTATATATAAACAAAGTACTTTAACAAACAGACTAAAAGAAAGACAGAAAAGCATACTATACACTTAAACAAATATAAAATGGCTAATTGAAAAAGACACCATGTATTCTACAAAATCTACCCCTTCCCTTCTGAAGTTGTTGTAGTTACACATAATTTACTACCAGATAGAGAAGACTAAAATCACAAAACAATATCTGAATAATCTTATAAATTATGAAAGTAGTTGATAAAATGGTCCCATAAATTTTTAAAAATTCAAACCCGTTACATTGGTAGAGCATCTGTTTTCATTGCCTCCACCCCCCAAAGTTAAACATGCCATCATATCGGACAGCCATTGAATATAAGTAGGAGGGACAGCATCTTTCCATTTCATCAGTATTGAATGTCTGGCAATGAGGGACACAAAAGACGTTACTTGGAATTGAGAGGCTGTTGAATTCAAGTCAGTTATCTTAGTTAATCAAAATAGAGCAATTAAATGATTTGGTCTCAAATTTACATTAAGGACTAAAGATAAGGTACGAAAAATATCTTCACAAAATAGGGAAAGAGAAGCACAAGACCAGAACATGTGTAACTGAACTCTGACCTACATTTCACAGCTTTTATAGGCCCTTTTGATTCCTTTCTCTTTCCTAACTTTGGAATAGTGGAATGGACTTGATATGCTGAGTGGCTGATGTCTGCTCCTATATCTTATGGTCTTAACTTCTCCCATTAACCCATTCCCCTGCTGGCTTTACAAACATGGGAATCATCTAATAACCCTCGCCACATTTTCACACAGATATTCACTTTTGTCATGTCCATCCACCCACACCCTCTCTACAAATTAATACCACCTGGTTTTCCCATTTTCCAACCTTTGCTGACGGGTCTTCAACTTGAAACCTCAATACTGTTTCTTTTTTTCCCACAGACACTGCCTCACCTGCCAAGTCTCAGCTGAATTTTTTACTCTTATTTTGGATTTCCAGCATCTGCAGTTTTTAAAAAAAAAAATCCTGACAGAGCTTCAAGTATAGAGGAAGAAAGAATGAAGGGCAAGATGTGTAACAGTGGGAATTCTGTAACAATGTTATTTTAGAGATACAGCACAGTAATAAGGCCCTTCCAGTCCATGAGCCCATGCCACCCAAAGTCACTAATTAACCTACGAATCCTGTACATTATTAGGGGATGGCAGGAGACTGGAGCACTAGGAGGAATCCCACATGATCACAAGGAGAACATACAAAACACTTACAGACAACGCAGAATTCAAATCCAGGTCGAGGGGACTGCAATAAAACTTGATGAAGTGCCACTGAAGACGCTTATAGGCATGAAGTTTCTGGACAAACAAGTAATTTCCAATCAAAAACAACTGCTCCCATTTATCATATGGTAATGATCATGCTCCTTCCGTTTAGACCTTCTTTAGATCCACATTCTGTTTGTTCATTTGACGTTTTACCAATCGTAGTTCATTCCACCATCATCTGTTCCAAATATCCCTGAGCACATATTGATGACATTGCTTCATCTCTCAGTCATGCTGATTGCACCCTTAGGTTAAATATCAGTCACAACAAAATAAAAGCCAAATGCAATCATAAAGTGAGTTCACATTTCGTAATGCTGTGCTTGCAGTATTTTGTTTTGCTTCAGAATTTTAAATAAAACTGCCCTACACTCTAATTTCCTCAGCATGGCAAAATATTTTTCAAAGCAGTAAGACACTAAAACACTGAACCTCAAAACACAATTTATAGGTTTTAAAGGAAGAATGAGAGACTGGGAGGCAAAAATTGAGAGATGCTATTCCAAAGCCTAGAGTAATGCTAGCTAAAACTGAACTACTAAATTCATGGAAAGGGGTGGGCATCCAGTGCGTGGCTGAACCCCCCCCTCCCATCTGTGTGCGGCTCCCACCTTCAGTGCACACCCCCCCCACCTCTCTGTGGATACACCCCCCATCCTCTGCACTGGAGATCTGTTGCCCTCTGTGTGAAATTCACCCCACCTTATGCTGGAGACACCCACCCCCACAATGGATACTCTCCCCCTATCTATGTGTAAATCCTTCTCTCTCTCTCTGTCACTTCCTCTCTGTGAGTGACTTATCCTCTCTCTGTGACGCCCTGTCTCTTTGTGTAACATTCCTTCTCTCCACTGTGATATTCTCCCCCTCTCACTGCTGTCTGTTTTAGGGTTAGTTATTTTGTTTTCATTGTCACTAATTTTTGCTTTTTGACTTTTATGGGTTTTTTGTGTCATTTTAATGACTAACATGAATTTTGGTCCATTTCTAGATTTGAAGATACCTTCCATGACCTGAAATGATCATCAAATTAATTCCATTTATTTATTTATCTATCTAATTATTTATATTTATTATGCTAGTTATCTTGCTATTTATTAGTTCATCTGTCTGTATACATATTTATTTACCATTTATTTATATTTATATATTATTTATCCATCAATCCGTGTATATATATATATGTGTGTATGTGTGTGTATATATATATATCCGTAGGTGGTCCTAGAATGCTTCCACCAGCGTTGTCTCCGCTCCATCCTCAACATCCATTGGAGCGCTCACACCCCTAACGTCGAGGTACTCGAGATGGCAGAGGTCGACAGCATCGAGTCCACGCTGCTGAAGATCCAGCTGCGCTGGATGGGTCACGTCTCCAGAATGGAGGACCATCGCCTTCCCAAGATCGTATTATATGGCGAGCTCTCCACTGGCCACCGTGACAGAGGTGCACCAAGAAAAGGTACAAGGACTGCCTAAAGAAATCTCTTGGTGCCTGCCACATTGACCACCGCCAGTGGGCTGATAACGCCTCAAACCGTGCATCTTGGCGCCTCACAGTTTGGCGGGCAGCAGCCTCCTTTGAAGAAGACCGCAGAGCCCACCTCACTGACAAAAGGCAAAGGAGGAAAAACCCAACACCCAACCCCAACCAACCAATTTTCCCTTGCAACCGCTGCAATCGTGTCTGCCTGTCCCGCATCGGACTTGTCAGCCACAAACGAGCCTGCAGCTGACGTGGACTTTTTACCCCCTCCATAAATCTTCGTCCGCGAAGCCAAGCCAAAGAAAAAAAAAATATATATATATATGTATGTGCATATATATGTATGTGTGTGTATTTGTATGTTTGTGTGTGTGTATAGGTGTGTGTGTATGTGTGCATAGGTGTGTGTAAGTGTGTATTCTGGTGTGTGTGTATAGGTGTGTGTGTATGTGTGTGTATAGGTGTGTATATATATGTGTGTGTATGTTTGTGTGTATGTGTGTGTATATACACACACATGGATGGATAAATAAAATATATATTTTTTTAAATTTATGATAGCATCAGTCTGCCATTTAATCAGTGACACATCATCTAGCCCACGCATGGTAAAAGGTTGCACATCCCTGTTCTATGGCATTCAAGAGACAAACATTGAAAGAACCAAGGTATCTTGACCAACAATAAGGATTGAGGAAATTCTAGAGAAAGAGAAGTGTCAGACATGTTCAGGGATTGAAAAAGTAAATGAGAAATTAAAAACTGAGGCAAAAGAATATGGAAAATTAATCAATTAATTGGAAAGTAGGGGAGGATGCAAAATCAATGAACATGAGTGGAGGACTAAACTACCTGTCCTAACCAATCTAATGAAGTTGAGACAATTAAACATTTTTTTTACATCTGAGAACATAGAACTCAAAACATAGAATACAAGAGTATAGTAAAGGCTCTTTTGCCCTTGATGTTATGCAGAACGATATATCCCTTTAAAAAAATGTACTAAATCCTCCCTACCTCATAATCCTCTACTTTTCTTTCATTCATATGCCAGTCTATATGGTAACCTTCAGGGATATATGAATTTGGACCCGAAGGTCTCTCTAATGTTAAGTAACTGATCATTAACCCTGTACTCAGCCTTCTGGTCTGTCCTTCCAAAATGCATCACCTCACACTCAGCCTTCCCCACCTTTCTCAGGCAAGGCATTCCAGGCACTTATATCTCTCAGTGTTTTAAAAAAAGCACATCCCTAATGACTCCCCTAAATTTCCCTCTCTTCACTTTGTACATGTGTCCTCTGGTGTTTGCTATTCCTGCCCTAGGAAGATGATGCTGGCTGTTCACCCTATCTATGCCTCTCAAGATCCCTCTTTTAAGTCTCTTCTCATCCTTCTTCACTCCAAAGAGAAAGTCCCACCTCTGCTAAACCTTGCCTCATAAGATTTATTTCCCATTCCAGGCAACATCCTGGTAAATCCCCTCTGCACCCTCTCGATACTTTCAACATCTTTCATATAATGAGGTGACCAGAACTGAACACAATTCTCTATGTGCAATCTCACCAGAGATTTGTAGAGTTGTAACATGACCTCTTGAACTCAATCCCCCTATTAATGAAACCCAAAATCCCATCGGCCTTCTTAACTAACCTATCAACCTATATGGTGACCTTCAGGGATATATGAATTTGGACCCGAAGGTCTCTCTAATGTTAAGTAACTGATCATTAACCCTGTACTCAGCCTTCTGGTCTGTCCTTCCAAAATGCATCACCTCACACTTAGCTGGATTGAACTCCATCTGCCATTTTCCACTCAACTATGCACCCTGTCTCTATCTTTCTGTAATCTACAACAACCTTCAGCACCATCCTCAATTCCTCCAACCTTAGTATTACCTTCAAACTTATAGACCCATCCCCTAGCTCTTCATTTAGGTCCTTTATGAAAATCACAAAGAGCAGGCAGCAGGGATCCCAGAATAAATCCTTGTGGAACTCCACTAGTCACTGACCTCCAGGTAGAAAACTTTCCTTCCACCACTACTCTCTGCTTTTTTACAGGCAAGCCAATGTTTTATCCACACAGCCAAGTCCCATGTCTCATGAATGTCTCTCATGGGGGACCTTGTGAAATAGCTTACTAAAATCCATATAGACCACATCTACTGCCCTACCTTCATCAATTTCTTTTGTTACATCCTCAAAAAACTCAATCAAACATGTTAGGCATGACCTTCCCTTCACAAGGCAATGATGACTATCCGTGAGTAGACTGTACTTCTCCAAATGCTCATAAATCCTATCCTTAAGAATCCTTTCCAATAGTTTGTACACCACTGACACAAGACTCACCAGTCTATAATTCCAAGAATTCTCCCTATTACCTTTTTCAAACGGCATAGTTGGCATAGCAATTAGCGCAACGGCTTTACAGCACCAGCAAACAGGACCGGCATTGGAAGCCCATGCTGTCTGTAAGAAATTAGTCATTTTTTTTTCCATGTGTCTGCATGGGTTTTCCCTGGGGGATCTAGTTTTCTCCCACCATTCAAAATGTACTGGGGTTGTAAGTTAAATGGGTGTGATTGGTGGTATGGACTCGTGAGCCAAAATGGCCTGTTATCATGATACATGTCTAAAAGAAAAAATTAAAAGTAAATAAACAAGGAGACTACATTTGCCATTCTCCAATCCTCTGGCATCTCCCCTGTGGCCAAGGAGGACTCAAAGATCATAGCCACTGCCCCAGGTCTCTCTTCCCTCACTTCCCACAGCAACCTGGGTATATTGTGTCCAGGCCTGATCTATCTAAATGTTTTTAAGAAGATCCAACATTTTCTCTTCCTTAATCTCAACATTGTTTAGCATACAAGACTGTTCTATTCCAACCTCACCTTGATTAAGGTCCTTTTCTTTGTGAATACTGAACCAAAGTATTAATTTGGGACCTCCCCAAACTCCTTCACATCCAGGCACATGTTGTCTCCTTTATCCTTCAGCAGCCCCACTTTTATTCTCGTTATCCTTTGTTTCTTCACACATGCATCAACCGACTTGGGGTTCTCCTTAATCCTACATGCCAAGACCTTCTCATGTCCCCTTAGAGCTCTCTTAAGTACTTTCTTAAGCTTCCTGGCTACCATATACTTCTCATAACCCCTTCCTGTTCCCTGCTTCATATATCCTTCTTTTTTTCCTCTTGATGAACTGCCTCATCTGTTTCCCTGGATCCTACCATTTTTTTATATTTTTAATTTTTAATTATTTTATTTATGAATTTTAAATCACAATAACAATGGCATTACATTCAATTCAAAAATTATTTCAAGAAAATATACCCACCATCCCACCTCCCTTCTCTCTAACCCCTAAGAGAAAAAAAGAAAGAAAATAGAAAATAAGAAGGAAAAAGAAAAATCAAAAATTGCCAAGGGAATAAAGCATTTGTACCATAAAGTCTATATTGGAAGTTACCAAGAAGTGAGGTCTTCAGAGACTCTATTAAGCAAGCAAACCTACATTTTGTAAATATGGGTGCCATATTTTCCAAAACACTTGATATTTACCTCACAGACTATAAGTGCACTTTTCTAACTGTATACAGCTACGAATTTCTGCATCCCATCTTTCCATACATAAATCTATTTCTGTATTCTATGATATTGCTATACATTTCCTAGAAACTGTTAAAGCAATTAGCACAAATTCAACTTAGTACTTATTTAATTTTAGTTTTCTTAATAAAAATAAAATCGGATCCTGTGGGAATTTGACCCCTGTAATTCATTCAAAAAAAAATCTACCATTAACCAAAAATGTCTAACTTTAGGACATTGTCAAGATGAATGCAAAAAAAGTTCCATTCTCAGATCTACACCTAAAACATAAACCTGATATAGCAGGATATAATCAATTTAATTTTTGTGGAGTCAAATATAATTGATGTAAAAAAAAATTGTATTGGACCAATCTATATCTTACATTTATAATTTTAGTCATCATTCTTACATAACTCCATCCAATCATTTTCATTTATTTATGTCTGTAAATCTACTTCCCATCTTAGTCTTTTGTTTGAAGTAAATTATACATTACATAAATCAGTAATTCCAATTCACTTTGATTAGGGAACATCAAACTAGGACCTATTTTACCAGAAAAGAAAAGCTTTGACTTGATAATAACAAAATAAAGTATTATTAGGTATATTAATTTTTTTCATTAATTCATTCAAATGCTATAAATTTCCCATTCTCAAAGCAGTTGTCAATCTTCTTAATACCTGCCCATCTCAAAATCCTCAAAAATTGATTATCCATTGAAAATGGAATAAGCTTATTTTGACATAGGGGCATTTTTCTAGATATTAAACCTTTCATACCAATTACATTAGCAATATTATTCCACAACTCAATCAAATGTTTCATAATACAGGATTCCCTATTTCTAACTAACAATTTAGAATTTCATTTATAAATAAAACCCTATATCCTTAAGAAAAATTGAAGGAATTAGGATAGGGATCGACTGAAAAAGATTCATTTTAAAACAATTTTCTCTACCAACTAAAGTAATAGGTAGAGTATCCATCCCACTTCTTTAAGTCTTCAACAATTCTATGAAGCATAGGTAAATAATTTAATTTATATACATTTTTAAAATCATTATCAATTTGAATACCTAATTATTTAATATCTACATCTGGCTACCTTAATTTATTAACCATGGAAAAGCAATAGCAACTCTAATTTTCTTCAAATAAGCTAACACCCTCCTCTTTTGATCAGATTAAAAAAGCCCATTAGTGTTAAAACTTAGAAAATTCAAAGTTTTACTCTTTGCCATTATACTAAATTCAAAAAATTCATAACTCTCCCACATCTCAAAATCATCAAACCACACATGGCATCTCTGTCCAAAGGAAATTTTAAAAAATATAAACGCTTCATTAAAAAAAACTGTGGGGGAATAAAGGATAAGTACTACCTCCCTCTTTCATACAGGAATTGGTTCTCGCCAGTAGGTGGCATATAGCTAGTGAAGGAGAAGGAACAAATCCTGTCGCCTGAGAGAAAAAAAATCATCCAATTTCCAAAAAGCCATTATCATGCTTCAAGCTCTCTGTTAACTTGGACATCATTATCAAGGGCAGCTATTTCTTGCTGTATCATCTCCTTATCTGGTATGTACAACTTCTCAATTGGTTGAATATCTGCTGTTAATGAATCAACTTGTTCCATTTTATTATTTGGAAGAGAATTGCAAAGTCAAAGCTTCCATATCATCATCAAAAATTTTTGCCTGATTATTTCCTCAAAACACTAAGTATTGCAGGGTGATGAAAAGAAAACTTGTATCCCTTTTATCAAAGCACAGATTTTGCAGGATTGAATTCCTTTCTTCTTTTCACCACAGTAACACTGAGGTCTGAATCAAACAAATACTTTTTAAAGGACCTTGAAATTGACGAGTTTTCTGAACAACTACTCTCAAAATAGTCTCCACTTGATAACAAAGACATCTGATCAAAACTGATGTGGTGATTGACCTGGCAACAGTTTCCTTCTAAGCGCTCTATCTAATTCAAGTCCATTCAGGAAATTTTCCGGTCCCCAAATCTCCCGAATCAATTTTTGAAAAAAATTGCACTAAATTGGGACATTCAAAACATTCCGGCAATTGAACAATCTTCACGTTATTTCTTCGACTATGATTCTCCAATATATCATTTTTTTGTAAAGTTCTTTCATCTTGACAGTCCATTCCATAACTAAATTTTCCAACTTATTGACCACATCTTTACATTGATCCACTGCTATTCTTGTAAATTTTCTTCAACTTTTTGAACTTGTGTTTTAACTTTATCTATCACTTTAATGAGGATTAGCATCTTGCCTAATAGACCCATATTGTAAGTCCATTTCCTGACTCATTACTTGCAACTGGTTCATCAATTGCTTGTCTATATCTGGCCTCTTAATTTCAGGTACCCTTACCTGCAGTTTCTTCCTGCAAATGAGCCTGTTGACATTGTTCTTCTGCTTCCTTCTCCACCTCGCTAACAGATGAAAATTTGCCTCTAGCTCTGTGTCCGAACCTTTTCCTACCATCTTGTTGTACATGTACCCCATTGTCCTATTCCAACTGTTAAACCAATTAATTTACAGCCCTTTTTGTACTCACTTGTATCATTCTACGTTGTCTTCATGTTTCCATCCTGTATTGTTAGCTGAGCCTCAATCAGTGAGGTGTTTCTACCTGATGGTCCTGCTCATCAAATGTACATGTGCCATTTGATCTTGTTGCCTTGTGCACTGATGGTAGAGTCTGGTGCAGATGCAGGTGGATCATTCTTTGGCAGGATGTTTATGATTTCAAATCCAGATGATCTCAATCAAGAACATCAGGAGCCAGATTTGAGATGCGAGCAGCCTGGTCACAGTAGTTATACTACATAGGATCCACAGGCTCAATGAAGTACATGCATAAGTGAATGAGGACATTAGGTGCTGTTAACATTTTGATGTTCAATAAATTTGCACTTTTTAAAACTTCACAGAAGTTTTCTTTGCATTATTATAGCGCAATCCTGTCTTTTTCAGTTTTAAATTTAATTTTTAAAAAATTTTAATATGCTAAATTGACAGGCCCTTTCGGCCCATGAACCTGTGCTGTCTAATTATGCCCAATTGATTTACAACCCTCCGGTATGTTTTGAACAGTGGGAAGAAATCACTTTCCCCTGGGGAAAGCCCACATAGGCATGGGGAGAACATAAAAACTCTTTACAGACAGCACAGGATTCAAACCCTGTTCCTGATTGCTGGTACTGTAACAGTGTTGTGCTAATTGCTACACTAACCATTCCACTTGTAAATCAAAAGGAAGACATTCATTTGCATATTTTAATTGCTAAAGAGTATCACTAAAGTCAAATATTTGCAGTCACATTAAACCTAGTAAGATCAAAGTATTGGACAATCATATTATGAGTAACTTTGATCACTTCTTTGAACCAAGTTAAAGTAACACTCGACTCTGGTCTCAACCAATCCCGTGATTAATTCGTTATTACTGAGAATCCAAGATGGAGAATCAATGCAAGAGAAATGTATCTTTGGTTGCTCACCATCAGTGCAAATGGGTATTAATTGGTATTCCACTCATCCCACAATGTCAGTCTCAATGAAATCATTGGGGCCACAAATGCCAAGGTGAGTACATCTGCTGGGCATCACATACACGCTTTGAGCTCTCGTGACCACAGGTGAATTTCTGCATCATGTACAGTGCAGAAGAGGTTAAAAATACCAGGAAGAAAGATAAAGCAAAAGATGATAACTAAATAAATGGTACACATTCTGCTGATGTCAGGCACAAGGATTGATGTCTGTGGGAGGAAGTTTAAACAGGAAAGCAGCAATAAACCTGAATATATGAGGAAACATGTGCAAAATAGAGCTGGTAAACACAACAGAGATAATGACACGAGTATGTGCTGCCACTAACCTAACATGTTCCAATTTATTCATGTTTATCTGGGGAAGGGCATCACATTGTTGACAAACACATTTAATCCAGAAAGGTTTCTTTCTATTTTGATCAGCTGCACATACCTGCAATTATGCAAAGGGAAGAGATCTCATCAGCCAAAAATAAGTGGCAGTTTTACAATGTACTTTTGAATCAATCTCTATTCAGAGAAGAGTATAATGAAATCCCTTGTTTTCAACACGGAACTATGATTTATTGAACAAAAATAAAATTTTCTATGCAAGTGAGATGAAAAATTATCAAACAGACATTATATAAGTACAATAACTAAATGACATTCCAAATATTATGGAAATTCTTTTAATGACAAACTAGTAATTTACATCAAATAATCTTCATGCTAGATCTGATCCTCATACAATCTTTTCTGCAAGTTACAATTCAAACAGAAATATTCCTCAATGTTAATTTGTCATAGATATGACTATTGAATGCTTGAAAGGACAATGACAAAAAGATGTAGAATACCTCTCTGCTCATAAAAAGGCATCATCTTTTGTGATGCTCTGCAGTGTGAACAAACAAGCTCAAACTATGGAGGCTGTACTACAGGCTTTAATTAGCTTAAAACGTGCACACAAGGTTCAGTATCCCTTCTGGCTGCAAGTGCTCTACTGCCCACACAAGGTGCAGCATTAGCCTTTATATGGGCCAGTGATTGGCAGGGAATAGGCGGAGCCAGCCTCCCAGGTTACCTCCCTGCAGGTACAGTGGGTTGCCCCTGCAATAGGCAGGTAGGAATGCAGACAAGCGCAGGCAGTCAGGTGGTTGAAACACCACAGCTTTTAACGCTGTATATATTAAAATCAATTATGTTTATCATGGACAGAACTAATGTGAGGGGCTAAATTGGGTACCCCTCAAAAGCTGGCATGGGAATTGCATGGAGAAAAGTGCAAATCCAGGGTTTTATGCTAAAGAAACAGGCTACTGTGGCACTTTCATTTACCATTTGCAGCCAGACAGTTGAATGATTTGTACTTGGAGGACAGTTTTGTGTCTTTTTAAGACCATTTGAACCTCGACTGTTCTATTTCAGGCCAGATACCCACTCTTGAAGGAGAAGACCAACAAGTACAGGCAAACATTCTAGAATGCAACACGGCAAATCTATGGAAAAACAATAAGTACAAAGAATTTCCAGCAGCTTTCTAAATTATGTTTAAAAGGAAAAGCAATGTGATCTTAATGCAGGGAAAGGGCCCATGATTTAGCTACCCTCATGCAGAAAGCATGAGACTAAATCAAGGTAGTGATCAAATCCAGAAACCAAATTCAATGAACTTAATTACAAGAGTTTCAATGACTCAAACATGTCTTCAATGGCAGTGAAGGATACTGAAGAGTCCAATTTTACAAGTTACAGAACAAGACAAAAGCAAACCATTTGGTCACAATACCTTTTATTTATTTACATGAATCTTATTTACCTGCATTAGGTCTATAGCGTTGCATGGCTTAGTAATTCAAGCACTTGTGGGGACACTACTTAAATATTGGTGTGGTGCGCTGTTAGACAGAATCAGACACACACAAGGTAAAGACTGAACTGGCTTTAATCCACAAAAATCTCTACAGACATAGGCTGGTTGTGGCTGCAGCAACTCAGTGTAAGGCCTCGGGAGGCTGGCATAGGCTTATATCCCGGAGGGTGATTGGCAGCCGACTGGATGGGGCTTGATCCATTTAGGCCGACTGATTGGCAGCCGGCCAGGTGTTGTCCTGCCCCCTTACACTCCTGCAGGTACAGAGGTTTCCCCCTGCAGTAGGCTGGTGGTGTACCACTACAATTGGAAAAGTATCTGTCATGACCATATTTTCAGACATCACCTTCTAGTCTCCAGTCACCTGCTGTGTGTAGAAATTTTCCTTCATCATCCCTCAAAGCCTTTAATCTCTCACCTTAAACCTCTGCCCCTTTTCTTAAAGACATCCAAAGTGGGAAAAAGATCTTTCACTATCTATCCAATAAATTTCTTTCATAAATTTATATACCCTATCAAATCATCCCTCAGCCCAATTTATTTCAGGCAAAATAAATCCAGCCTACCCAGTCTCTCCTTATAACTGAACTCACCAATCCCTTGGAGTTCACTTAATTAGTGACAGTCGTGGACACTCAACGTCTCCTCACTTGTCAGGAATGACTGCACTTCCTGAGAAGACTGAAAAGGGCAAGGCTACTGGCCTCCATTATGTCAACCTTCAGTAGGAGCTCTATTAAGAGCATCCTAACCAGCTGCATCATAGTGTGGAATGGTAGCTGCAGTGAAATGGATCAGAGGTCAATCTACAGGACCACAAGAGTGGCAGAGAGGATCACTGAAGTCTCCCACTGCCCCATCGATGTGATTTACTTGCATTCCATCTTGCACATTCATGTCATGTGCTGGTAATTTTGAGCACCCAGAGGAAATCCACACAGTCACAAGGAGAACATTAAATTCCATTCAGACAGCACCCATGCCAGGTGTTAACCTGATTCCCTGGAGCTGTGAGCTAGCAGCTTTACTGCACTATATTTTACTACATTGTGATGCAGATGTTCCCTTTTTCCTATCCATCAATCCCACATTCCATACAATATAACTGTTTAACCATGACAGAACTATCTATCACATTAAAACAATTAAAAACTGCAGAAACAAGAACATCCACGCTGGAAATGCACACTTGGTCAGGCAGCACATGCAAAGAGAGAAACAGCTAATGTTTCAGATGCAAAATGCTTTGCCAGAACTGGGAAAGAGGCAAAACATGTCAGTTTTAGGTTTCCCAGAACGTGAGGAAGGGATGGGTGGCACAAAGGGAATAGGTGTAGCACAGAGGTGCAAGCAAGCGAGTCGCTGACACACAGAACAGGGAATTGATTGGCAAATTGGCCACTGTAAGTAACCTCTAGTATATAGGTGAATATTAAAATACTTGGGGTGGGGAAAGTTAATGGGATTATGAGAATGAAATGGAATTGGTGTATGATAGGCATACAAGGATTAATTATAGTCAGTGCAGAAGCAGTGGGTCAAAGACCATTTCCTGCTGTACAACAGTTTCTGATAGTAAGGCCAGATGATTTAACATGATGGTAAAGGAGCATTTAAAATCAAATTAAATGCAATAAACAAATGTGCTGGAGAAACTCAGCAGGTCTCGCAGCATCCATTGGAAGTAAAGGATAAGAAACTAGCCCATACATGCACAACTGTATCCTATGGCTTAACCAAAGGAGAAATAGGTTGTTTGGGAATGAGTTAAACAGGGAAGTCTGTAGTGCAATACTCAAAAGTGCTGGAGAAACTCGGCAGGTCTCGCAGCAAACATAGGAAACAAAGGTACCGTTTCAGGCCTGAGCACTTCCTCAAGGTATGAGTAAAAACTTAAGAGGAGGAGGAGGGAAGAGGGGCTGGGGAAGGAGCACAGATCAATAGGCAGCTTGAGAGCAGCAGGGAGTGCAGATGGGGTGCAGGAAGAGAGACTCTAGTCAAATTCCCTTCAGAGAGGAGAACTTCTTCAGGATAGGTCATCCCTCAAAGAGACTTTACAGTACAACAGGTGAATAGAGTTTAAATGAAAAGGAAATGAATCAGGATCAGAATTTATTGTCATGAGCAGGTCACAGCTGTTTTACAGCAGCGTCACAGGTCCCAATTTTTATTATAGGTGCAAATATTAAAGCTATAAATTACATATAAAAAATAAATATATTAGCGCAAAAAGAAGAGCAACTGAGGTAGCGTCTGTGGGTCATTGTCCATTCAGAAATCTGATGGCAGAGGGAATAAGCTGTGCCATTGGGTGTACGTCTTCAGGCTCCGGTACCTCCCTCCTGATGGTAGCAGTGTGAAGAAGCCATGTCTTAGATGGTGAGAGTCCTCTAGGATGTAGGCTGGTTTCTTAAAACCTCGCTTCTTCTAGATGTCCTCGATGGGGTGAAGGCTGGTGCCCATGATGGCAACACTCTGTAGCCTGTTTCTGTCCTGTGCAGTGGTACCTCCATACCAGACTGCAATGCAACCAGTCGGAATGCTCTCCACGGTACATCTATAGAAATTTGCATATCTTTGCTGACATACCAAACCTCCTCAAACTCCTCACAACGCAGAGCTGCTTGCAAATCTTTCTCGTGATTTCGTCGAAATGGAGGCCCCAGGGCAGACCTTCAGAGATGTTGACACCAGGAATTTGAAGTTTTTAACCCTTTTCACTGCTGACCCATCTATGAGGATTGGTTTATGTTCTTCTGATTTCTCCCTCCTGAAGTCCACAATCAGTTCCCTAGTTTTGCTGGCATTGAGTGCAACGTTGTTGTTGTTACACTGCTCAACCAGTTGATCAATCTCACTCCTGTACACTTCCTCATTGCCGTCTGTGATTCTGCTGACAACCACAGTGTCATCGGAAAATTGGTAGGTGTCATTTGATTTGTGCCTAGCCACATAGTCGTGGGTGTAGAGTGAGAAGAGCAGTGGACTAAGCACACATCCTTGAGGTGATGATTGTCAGTGACCATGTTCCTGATTTTCCCGACAGAGACTGGGACCTTCACCTTTTCCAGTCCATTTTGCAAGATGCTGCTCTCTCCCTTTCTAGTTCTCACCAACTCCATCCTACCTCGACCACTGGCTGTTCAACCAACATCTCTTATCATTCCCTGGTTCTTTACAAACAACCTGTTCCTCCATGTCTTGCCCTGCGTCGATTACAGTAGCCCATTAGTGGGTGAATTTCCTATTGCTAGGCTCAACTTACACAGTTCACTGGGCTTAAACCCTTTTCTGGTCTGCCTGAGCTTCAAGATGCTGATTTCTTTTCAAGACATACACCACAGTAACAGGCCATTTCAGCCCACAAGTCTGTGCTGTCTTTACACCCCATTAACCTTAACCCCCTGTACATTTTGAACGGTGAGAGGAAACTAGAGCCCCCAGAGAAAACCGACGCAGATACAGGGAGAATGTACAAAATCCTTACAGACAATGCGGGATTAGAAACCTGGTCCAGTCCTGATTGCTGACCCTGTAAAAGCATAGAGCTAACTGCTTTTCCCCTTAACCTTGCCTTTCACCTGGTCCTCATCACCCTGATCAGCCTCACATTGTCCAGTCCACTCCCAGACACCCGACTGCTCCGTGCCACGTCTCCCACCTTCCACCTGGTAGCCAGTTTCAGTGGCTCATTCACATTACTTTCCCTCAACTTGGATCTAGCCACATTCCTGGCTTTGCCGGCAGAGTCTGTTGGGCCTTCGCCCTTTCCAGTCCACTTTGTAGCACCTGACAAATGACTCCGCCCTGAAAAGTTGGTTACTCTTTAGAAGCTGCAAGACCCCTGCTGTGTTTCTCCAGCACATTTGTCTATGACACTCGATCCAAGCATCTGCAGACTTAATAGTTTAACTAAAATCCGATTACTTTTCTTTGTCCACATAATGAAAGGCTGTAATACAGGTCCAACAAGGCATTCTATACACAAAAAGGCAAACCCAAAACAAATAATAAGAAAGTTTGGCCAATTCTAATAAAGAAAGAAGGAGAACTCAGGTTCGAGTTCAATATTGAGTGCTGCAGGCTGCAATATCCCCAGACAGATGAGGTGTTGTTCCCCAAGCTTGAGTTGGGCTTTGTTGTAACAGAAGACCATGTAGCTCCTGAAGCCGCTCCTACCTGAATTTCTCCGTAACTAGTTGAATCACAAATATGCATGAACTCTTCCCCAATCCGGGCTCCCACAATAATCACCTCACCCGCCAATAACCAATTCACATTCCAGCATGCGTCTGGGACCTAGAAGAAACTGGGGAAACCATAGCGGTCATAAGGAGAACCTGCAAAACCTGGGGTTACTGGAGCTGTCGGACAGCAGCAATGACGACTGGGCCACCTGCATGACAATCCTAATGCTTGCAATGACATGCTTCTCCAGCAAAAGAGGGAATTAAAGTGATTCACTCCGGATTTAGAGAATCAATGCAGAAGTGACAAGTACATACTGCTTAAATCTTTTTTTCTACCCAGAAGGATCCTAGTCTACTGTTCAAGGACCATTTGAACTGTGGCTCTCACCCTGCTCTGAGATTGTAACTGAAGACAGATTTACAGTGAGGTGTTCTGACTGAAGCTCAGACATCTCATATTCAGATTTCATACTCTATTGAGGTGCCATATCTATGCTGCACAATAATGCTCTAACCCAATCAACTCCTTGCAAAAGCGAGGATGTTGCTGGGTCTTCAGGAGTTGAGTTACAGGAAAGATTAAACAGGTTAGGACTTCATTCCTTTGACCGAAGAAGAATGAGGGAAGGTTTGATAGAGGTTTACAAGATTATGAGAGGTATGGACAGAATGGATGCAAGTAGGCTTTTTCCACTTAGTTTGGGGGAGATAAATACGAGAGGACATAGTTTTAAGCTGATAGGGGAAAGGTTTAGGGGGAACATTAGGTGAAAGTGAGTGGTGGGAGTGTGGAATGAGCTGCCATCTAATGTGGTGAATGCAGACTCAGTTTTGTGTTTTAAGAATAAATTGGATAGATACATGGATGGGAGAGGTCTGGAGGTTATGGAATGGGAGCAGGTCAGTGGGACCCGCGAGATGATGGTTGGCACAGACTAGAGGGACTGAATGGCCTATTTGCTGTGCTGTAGCATTCTATTGTTCTATGGGCTAAGATAGATGAGGAACACTGAAGAGTGTGCAGATCCCATCAGGAGGTGCTTGCAAAACCCAGTGGTGCCAAATCACAGCTACACTGACCACAAAGAGGAGGCTCAGAACGTGGTATTTTCTGCATGGCAGCCACAGAAAAATGCCATGGAGATGAGGAAAAAAGGTGGGCAAATTAATACTAAATAATTTCCCTTGTCTGTGTGGAAAACCCATCAATCTTTGCCCCTTGACACTACTAGTAGTGGAATGATGAAGTAGGCAGAGATCACTGCTTTCATGTGAAATATCAGAACAGCTGTAAACAGTGAAGAGATAATCAATAAAGCAGTTTCCATTATCCTGACCACTGAGGCTGGCACATGTTGTGTGTGGGACATCAATTACACAGTGTAGATCCTTTAAATGACATCATTATTATTGAGTGAGAGAGAGAGAGAGAGAGATCCTGTCTTTTGGTATTTTTGTCAGTGTTCAATGAAGATCATAAATTAGAGCTTTTGGGTTGAAACTATAGGGGATTTTATGCACAAAAGCCATGTTATTGCCTGTTCACATTTTTAAAAAAAAGGCAAATTTACCTTATATGCAGAGGAAGGAAAAGGCAGATTGCGTGGTCCTTTTACATAGCCCAGAGCACCGTGCCGGCTTCCCAGGGAGAAAGGGGTGGGGTGTGTAGCACAGCAGTAGCTGCCTTGCGACAGCCCCAACACCCTGCTCCTTGACAGCTCTGCCACCCTGCTGCCCGACTGCCCCACTGTTCTGCTGCCCGACAGCCCCGCCCCACTGTCTGACAGCACTGTCGCCCTGCTGCCCGATGGCCCCACCGCCTGACAGTCCCGCCACCCCATTGCCTGACAGCCCTGTCGCCTTGCTGCCCAACAGCCCTGGCGCCCCACTGCCCGAGAACCCCGGCACCCCACTGCCTGACACCCCTGCTGACCCAATGCATAACAGCCATGCTACCTCACTCCCTTCCTCCTCCCTCTCTAGCCCCTCCCTCTCTCTTCCATTTCCCCTTCCTCTTGCCCTATTTCTCCCCATTAGTCCCACACCAATCCTGCCACCCCATTTCATCCTGACACCCCCATTGTCCCGCAGTCTGACAGCCCCATCAGGAGCGGGCAGTGTGAGAGAGCGGGGCAGAGGAGCTGCTCGAGAGAATGGGCGGCATGAGGCAGCAGGGCAGCGGAGCAGCATGAGGGAGTGGACGGCATGAGGCAGCAGGGCAGCGGAGCAGCACGAGGGAGTGGGCGGCATAAGGGAGCATGGCGAAGTGAGTGAGCATGGCGGAGTGATTGAGCATAGCCTGACAGCTCCACTGGCCGCTCTGTGACAGGACAGTGGGGCAATGAGGCTGTCAGCGCAACATCAATCATCTTACCTTCCTGCTTGGGGCTGCTTTTAGCGGAAATCTTTTATGCAGGAGGTGGAGTGACTTGAGACTACCAACCTTGGCAGAAGGAACCTGGATCACACTGGACCTGCCAATCCACCTTTGGTTCTTTTATGCAGGTAAAGTGGAGCGTTTTAAAACAGAGAAAACCCGTCTTTACAAATCACTAATTTTCACTATAAAAGGGCCTCATGTTGACAATGTATGAATTATAAAGTTTTTCGGTGTACCACATTTTCTGGGAAAACATTAAAGACAGGAAGATGATAATCCCATGCAGGGTGAAATAAATATACACAACGCTAGAAGACTCAGTAAATTTGTGGAAGGAGAAGCAGGGTTAATTTTTCAGGTCTGGAAATTTTTGTTCAAATAGACAAGCTGTGTGTTACCAGCATTTTTATATTTTTCTTTCACACTTTGAGAATCTGCTGAGCCTTCCCAGCATTTTGTGTTTTTTCTTCAACCACGGTATCTACAAATTTTCGTGATTTACTTCTTACAAATAAATTTGATTTTTCAACAAGTGATTGTGCCTGGGTGCAATTTCAGAAAAAGAAAATCAGGATACCACTTGAAAACTCGGCATTAATGGACCAATTTCTGTATTGATGTTTGGATTCAATAACTACTCACTGAACCATCTGGATAGATAGGGTTTCCATTCAGATCCCTTCCCATCCCCTGTCTCTTCCCTCTTCTTGCTGCTTGTCCTTTTTTTTCTCTCCCTCCTATTCAAGCGGTGTTCTCAAGGGAATGTCCAAGAGTGCACTCAATTCTGGCAGTAATAGGTTCGTGCAAGGACTTGAATTTGTAAAAGATCTTCACCACATGAACATTCCTTCTCGACTTTTGTGGCTTTAAGAAAACACTAAATGCTGCACAAATATATCGAGTCAATCGAAATCAATTAGTATTAATAAGAATCTGGCCTTTTTCCCATTTGAAATCCTTCCTACTGATGAATAGGAGTTCAAATATAAGAAGCTAAGAGAGGGAATAGCCAGAGCATGGATCTCCAATAAGCTATCATGGTACTGCACCCTAACAGATGTAATAATCTGTCTATCTTGCCAGCCTCTGCTGACCTACTGCATCAAGTGCCACTAGGCTTGAAATCCATTCCAGCAAAATATGGGAAGCATGTTTTGTTAAAATCAATATTCACTCAGTAATATAAATGTGAATACAATGCTGGAAAAATTCAGCAGGCCAAACAGTGTACTTTATAGAGCAAAGGTAATGATACATAGCCAAGATTTCAGGCTTGAGTCCTTCAACAAGGTATGACAAAATGTAGGTAGGCACCCAAACAAAATCCTAATTTTGTCATACCTTGTTGAAGGACTCAAGCCCAAAACCTTGGTTATGTATTTTTACCTTTGCTCCAGAATGGAGGGCCATCGCCTTCCCAAGATCGTGTTATATGGCGAGCTCTCCACTGGCCATCGTGTCAGAGGTGCACCAGAGGTACAAGGACTGCCTAAAGAAATCTCCTGGTGCCTGCCACATTGACCACCGCCAGTGGGCTGATATCGCCTCAAACCGTGCATCTTGGCGCCTCACAGTTTGGCGGGCAGCAACCTCCTTTGAAGAAGACCGCAGAGCCCACCTCACTGACAAAAGGCAAAGGAGGAAAAACCCAACACCCAACCCCAACCCACCAATTTTCCCCTGCAACCGCTGCAACCGTGTCTGCCTGTCCCGCATCGGACTTGTCAGCCACAAACGAGCCTGCAGCTGACGTGGACATTTACCCCTCCATAAATCTTCGTCCACGAAGCCAAGCCAAAGAAGATAAGGTGCACTGGTTGACCTGTTGAGTTTGTCCTGCATTACGTCTTTACTTCAACCAAGGTGTCTGCAGATTTTTGTGCTTTACAATGTGAATGTGAATATATGTATCCCAGAGAATTCTGGAACTTCAGAAATGTATTTGAGCTGACTGAATTTGATTCTCAATTGTTAAGGGTTAACATTTTCACCAATCTCTGTGGTCTGAACATAATCTTCAACACAACTTTTAACCTTTCTACGTAGAGAGAATAAAAAACCTGGATATTAGATTAATCTCAATCACTGATTTATTTAATTAAATCATAAATTTAAGGCAAAACGGTTTTCTGGTTCATTCTAATTCACAGACAAATGAATAGGAAAGTTCATGGTTTTCATTTATAAAGAATTATTATCAATCTTTCTGCACATTAAACACGAGGCTGTTTAACTTTATATGTCCACATTTAAAATTGTCAGGAGGATGCTACTGAGAACAAAAGGATTTAAAGAGTATTTCAAAAGGATTATAATGACAACAGAAATTGACTGTGCACTGTAATTCAGATATATGAAATGCAGTGTTACATAAAGTTGGAATGAAATTAGAGCAGCATGTTGTGTCAGTCTCAGAAAATGCCTCCATTTCAACCAAACTTTTCTTACAGCAACAACAGTCTGAAGACTCTGGAATCTGGAGTAAATTTCCTTGTAATCCATTGATGCAAGCATTGATGGAAAGAAAAAGAGTTTAGTCAGTGACCTAAAAAGTCAAGGAAAAAATTGACTAATTCGCCAAAAACTGAGTGCAAAGATTATGAGTTACATGATTAACTGTGCCTCCTCATTATATCACAAGCAGCACAGTTAACTAGAGGTGTCTACACTTTTAAATGATGGCTGCTTGCACCAGCATTTCCCAAGCTACTCACTGGTGGCCTGCACCTGCAATATGCTCAAGACTGTGAGTGGCTTATTCTACTGAAAGGTAGCCAGTACCAATAAATTATGAGTACATTTGTAGAAGGCAGCCACATGAGTTTTTAATGAAATGTTATTTTTGGCAAAAGAAAATCATTCAAGAGACTGAACATCACACTTTTCAAACCATGGAGGTTTTGGTGAAAGGGGTGGAGAGAAGGGGAGACATCATTTATCTACAGTTGAGTAGAAGGCCAATAAATACATATTCATGAAGTAGCAGAAAGAAGTATAGACATAAATAAGCACCACAAGTGTCACTCCAGAAACAAGCATACAGTGTATGAAGAAATGAAATCATCTACATAATAGAGAATTCATCTTCAAATGGCTCGTCACACCAAAAACATGACTACCCTGGTCTGCTTCTGATTTCACTAAATCTTTCTAACTCGTGCACCAACAAAATTTATCAATCAGGTCTTAATCCTAAAGTTCATCCTGCTTATGTCCTTGTTCCAGACCACTGTTAAAACTTGTGCCTGTAACAGGCAACTATTCAAAGGACTTTTCTTTTATGGCGGTCCCTTGTGGTCAAAGTTAACTAAATTTTACTCCAATTCCTGGGGTTCTGTCGTTTAGTCTGTGGGTTCTGCAGACTCTACTGCAGACTGCTTCATTAATGCATGTTAGAGAGTGTCGATGGGGTGTTTGCAACTATTCCACAAGTTGCATGACCTCTGCATGCTGCTGTCATGAATATCCGAAGTGTTCAGTATGTTTGAATGGCCAGTGGCTAGGGATTTCCATCAACAGATTTGGTAAGAAGGTTATAGTTTATCAAGAAGTATTTGAGAATGTCCTGGAACATAGAATATGGGACAACACAGGTTGTTTGGCCCACATATGTCTGCATGAAACTTAATGGCTAAATTAAACTATAACTGTTGGTAACACATTATACATAATCCTCTATCACCTGCAAATTCATGTGTAAATCTTAACCACTACTATCAGGTTTGCTTCCACGCCTACCCCTGATAGCCCATTGCAGGCACCTCCAACTCTCTGTGTAAAAAAAAAAAATCCTTAAAACTCTCTGCTCTTCACATTTAATGAGTTCTGGTATGTGACATTTTTTACTCTGGGGAAAAGATTTTGACTCTAACTTTTCTACCCTTCATAATTTTATAAGCTTCAAGCAGGTCTTTCCTCCGCTTCCAATATTCCCGAAAAAAAAAGCCCAAGCTTGTCCAACCTCTCTCCATAGCTCACGCTCTTGAAATCTGGAAGCATCCTGGTAAATTTCTTCTATAGCCTTTCTAAAGCCTTCACAACATTTCTGTAGCATGGCAACCGGAATTGCACACAATAATCTAAAGTTTTATAAAACTTCAGTATTTTTATGCTCAATGCACTGACCGACGAAGGCAGGTATACCATAGGCCTTCTTTACTAATGTATTAACATGCATTGCCATTTTGAAGGAGGTGTAGTCATTGACTCCCAGATCCCTCTGCACATCAATGCTTTTAACAATCCTACCATTATCTGCATACTTTCCCCTTGCATTTGACCTCCCAAAGTGCAAATACATATCTTTCGATGATCCCGACACTGATCCCTGCAGAACATTACTGGTCAAGGACATCCAGGCAGAATAACAACCTTCCACCACTACCTTCTGCCTTCTATGGGCAAGCCAATTCCAAATTTAAATGATCAATTCACTGCACATCTTACTTGATCATCGAGTCTTGCTTGGACACATAACTGCCAGCATTTGAATCAAAGATTCCTGCTGTTTTATGCCTGTGTCTTTGACAAAACATATTGGTTACATCAAGGATGCGATTCAAGCATTTCATCAGAAGCAGGACACTCCTATTGATGTTAGGTTTCCATCTGCATGCCCTACCAAACACAACTTTATAGAAGTTTGTGCCTTTTATGTGGTCAAAAGCTTGCTCATGTTAGGACACAGCCAGGAACTGCTCAAATTAAACTTCTCTTGGTGACTGCATCCAGGTTGAGAATTTCATTTCTGGAAGGACCCTCACTGACATAATTCTTGCTACAGAAGGAATAATGTAAATCAAAAGAAGCAGCAAAAAGAGCATGCCTGCGAGCCTTCGTGAGTCAGTATCTTTAAGGCTATGGCCTCCTAATGAAGCTGAAGCAACTGATGTGGAGTTCTCCATCTCTTTATCTTTACATATCTTCCCCCCCCCCACCCACTTGTCTCTCATTCATATTATATTTATGTACAATAGATGGTGAATTATGATTATTTTATTTTCTCTTCTCCCTTCATAAATAACCAATCCTTATCCTTTTTACATTCCAGATAAATAGTCTAGAATCTAGCAAGATGGTAACACAAGGGGGAAAGAAGCCATAACAATCCAGGCGACGCGATAGATGCTCAGACTGCGGTCAAGCAGAGGAGCTTACTGCATCACACTGTCAACTCGTTGTCGTGTGTGCGACAGCATTATAGAAAATCACCCACCAACAGATCACAGGGATGTTGAGCTTCCACCCTTGGAAGAATTGTCATGGGCTTCATAAAATTTGCACTTGTGGAACTCTCCAGAAACCTCCAACAGCCTGAATATGCCCGAGATTGTCTGATCTCAGAAGCTAAGGAGGCTCAGGACGGGTCAGTACTTGAAGGGGAGACCGCCTAGGAATACTAGGCTCTGTAGGTGTCTGTGAGGAGCGCTAGACAAAGTGGCAACTCTCTCTGTCTTACGGTAGACAAAAGTCTACATTCTAAAATGTAGCATTACATGACAATAATGGAACCTTTATCCTTTTCATTGCAGTTTTTATGTGCAGCTTGTCAAGCAGCCTGTCCAGGACACCACTGCTCTAGGCCAGATTTGGTTGAGGTCATAATCAGAGGTGGCTGGTGTCTCCTTTCCTGAAAGTCTGCAGTGCAGAGGAAAGAAAGCCTCATGCAGTCTTAAGGCCCTTTCATGCAAAGCTTCTGCCTAGAGGCCGTCGACAAGCACAGAGGGAAAATTATTAACATCTTTCATAGAGCAGCCCTAAAAGGATGCTCTTGCATCACATTCATGTTGAGCGGTGCCTTGTAGTGCCCTCCAGAGCTGATGGAGGCGGGGCGACTGGTGCCATAGGGCTGCCCACTGAATGAAAAAGGATTTAATTTTTTACATCAAGAAGGCCATTTCCCCATCAGGTCTATGCCTATTTCGAACAGAGATAAACCATCACTCCTAATATATTGAAGTTTTAGGTAAAAACATATTCTTTCTCATATATCCTTTCATTCCCTTGCCAATTACTTGAATGAGTGAGCAGTTTCGAGTAGCCCATTAACCTGCCAGGAGACCTTTGGGATGTGGGTTAGGAAGCTGGAGGCAGAAAAGAAAGCCACAGAGTGCAAACTCCACACAGAAAGTATGCAAGCTTAGGATCCAACACAGTTCTCCGGAGCGTTTTAAAAATCCCGCTCCTGCATCTCAAGCTGACAACATCATCGTGGCGACATCAGCTCGTCCCCTAGCCAGCCGCTTGAAGCAGCATTACATTCATGCTAGATGGCGGAGTGCTGCACTGTGCCGCTGACCCTTCCCCCGATAGGGATTGCAGTTGGTGCCTTGGAGCCAGCCACAGCGCATTCATAGAGGCAAGTCTCCTGATGCAAGGGTGGAGAATCTCTGGGTTCACTCTCAGACTTTGACTGCATGAAAGGGCCTTTATACTAGCAGCAGGCAGCTCAGAGACCAACACATGGATGGAAGAGGGAACTGCACACGGTAACACCAATGTGCTGGTATCAGGGTGAGAAGATGTTATTGTGGATGTTCGTGAGTAAGATGTTTTCTGAATCACCAAAGACCACTTGAATATTTGAAAAAAATTATTTTAACAGATATTATTAATGCTGTCATTTTATATTCTACTTTGAAATACAGTGAGAGCTTATCATCATATGTATTTACAAGGGCACTGAAAGTCTTACTTGTTGCAGCTACATCTGTCTGTAAAATATTTTAACGAACAATGGATATCAATCAAATGACCACATGAACAAAAAAATTAATTATCTTTCAATTAAATTACATTTTAAGTTGCAGACAGCAAATTTCAGGTAAACTGCACCATAAATTTGTTTGTGTAGTAATGTTCCTTTTAGGATAAAATATCTGAAATTATTTCCCTGACACAAATTGTGTATGTATGTATGCATCCTGCTGCAACTATTTCCAGGTTAAATGTTGCCCATCTGGAAATTCTAGTCCTAATTCTCCCCTGCATGCCTGATACAATTTGTACATCAGTGTCTCATGCCATGACAGGTGTGACTGACTGCTCAGTCAAATGAAAATGAATGTCAAAGCACTCAGGAATCTTCCATCGAAGGCAGTTGCAAATCCTAACAAATTGCATCAAAGTTCAAATTTATTGTCAGAGTACATACAGGACATCACATACAGCCCTGAGATTCTTTTTCTTATGGGCCAAGCAGAATTTCTACTTATTGGTAAATGTAAACTGTACTCAAGAACTATGGATGCTCTTTATCGACTACAGCTCAGCCTTTAACACCATTATTTCTTCAGTGCTGGTCAACAAGTTCCAAACTCTGGGCCTCTGCACCCCCTCTGAAACTGGATCCTTGACTTACTCATCAGAAGACCCCAGTCAGTACAAATTGGAAATAATATCTCCTCCGCTGTCGATCAACACAGGCATACCTCAAGGATTCGTGTTTAGTCCACTGCTCTACTCACTATACACCCATGATTATGTGGCTAACTAATGCTATCTACAAATTTGCCGATGACACCACGGTCGACAGCAGAATCACAGACAGCAATGAGGAAGTGTACAGGAGGGAGATAGATCAGCTCGTTGAATGGAATCACACGAACAACCTTTCACTTAAAGATTGTAGATTTCAGGAGAAAGCCAGGAGAACATGAACCAGTCCTCTTGAAGGGCTCAGCAATGGAGAGGGTCAAGAACTTCAAATTTCTGGGTCAACATCTCCGAGGATCTATCTTGGAGCCTCCATTTCGATGAAATCACAAAGAAAGCTCCCCAGTGGCTATACTTTGTGAGGTGTTTGAGGAGATTTGGTATCTCATCAAAGACTTTTGAAAACTTCTACAGGTGAACCGTGGAGAGCATTCTGGCTGGTTGCATCACTGGTCTGGTATGGAGGTGTCAAAAGTTAGGACAAAAATAAAACTCCAGAGGCTCGTTAACTCAGCCTGCAACATCACGGGCACCTGTCTTCACTCCATCGAGGGTATCTGAAAGAGGTGATGTCTTAAGATAACAGCCTCTATTCTCAAGGACCCCCCACCACCCTCTCCACTCTGCTACCATCGGGAAAAAGATAAAGGAGCCTGAAGACATCACTCAGTGGCACAAGGACAGCTTCTTTCCCTTTGCCATCAGATTCCTGAATGAATAATGAACCACAGATACTGCCTTACTTTGACTTTTTCTAGCACTTATTTTTATTTTGTAAGTTGGTTTATATAAATGTTTGTGATGCTATCGCAAAACAACAAATTCCATGTCATGTTCATGCCAATAAATTTTTGAGGGATGGTGGTGCTGAATGCCACAATGTAGTCAACAAAGAGCATCCTGATATATGCATACTTGTTGGCCAGGAGTTCCAGGGTTCTGTTTAGAGTCAGTGAGATGGGAATCTGACATAGACTTGTTGCTGCGGTAGGCAAATTGGAATGGATCCATTTCTCCACTCAGACAGGAGCTGATATGCTTTAACACCAGCCTCTCAAAACAGTGGATGTGTGTGCCACTGGTCAGCAGTCATTTAGGCAGGTTACAACACTCTTCTTGGATAAAAGGAACTAATCCAGCATCCACTTTCTAAGTAGTGCATCAGCACATTTAATAGCAACCCTATGATGCTCCCACACAGATAATTGCTGCATTTAAATATAAGGTTAAAACAAATCACAGGTGGCTTGTCATTCAAAACAGCAACGTTGCACTAACTGACAAAGCAATACAAATGCTTAGAACTTTACCAACAGGCATTTGTAGCAAGATACATGCTTATTATAAGATGATTCTGATCCAATCAATGTTTGAGAAAAATATTTTATTAAGCAATTATTAACAAGGTGAAAACGGTTTGCCCGCTGAAACAACTCTCACCGCCCTCATGCTAGTGGAAACCATTGAAAGTCTGCAGCACCAAACCAGCCTGCATTGTGTAGGAAACTAGGTCAAGCAAAGGTGTTAAAATTTAATTATTAGGGAGAGATAAAAGGGTGATTTGATTGTGTTTTATGCAATATCCATGCTTTGATTTATAAATTTAGTTTGGGATGTTCATTTGCATAACTATTACTTTCCATTTTAGCCAAGTCAGAGAGGCAGAGAACAAGGAAGGTAACGTATGCTGGAGCCATAACCAGCAGCAAGTGGAAATCTATAAAGAAAAACTGAAAATGCCAGGAGCACACAGCAGCTCAAACAACATCCCTGGTCAGAGTAATAGAGATGGCATTTTCAGACAACTACAGAAGTGAGAAAATAAAAGAATGCAGTGATGGGCAGGGGGAGAAGGATGTAGAAAGTATTTGTGTTAAGATGCACACCAAAATTGTCAATTGGAAGAACGGGAAGGTGTGAAGAGAAGGTAGCTTTGAAATGCTGAACAGGGAAAAGATGTTGTTGATTGAATCCTATCAAACACCGCAGAGGTTGAAGTTGAGGACACACGGTTTATTTCCATAAGAACACCAGAACTGTATTCCTTAGCTAGTTTTACTTGCTACATACACGTCTATGCCAGCAGTTCCCAAAAGGAATTCATGTAAAAAGCATTATTCTTTTCTGTGAATGTATGAAAAATCGATTTTCTCCTCTGTAAAAAAAAATATGCATTGGATTCTCCAGGTAATTGATTTTAGAACTTTACAAATCCTTTGGATTATATAATTATTTTTGATATTCATGGCAATTTATTGTATTTCAGTTACTGATGCACACCCTCTAAGCCCAGAAACTGCAGTAACAAGATAGAGGATAGAGCGGTTGGATTCTAATTAAGGCTTGTGTGGCAGCAAGCCTGTTTAAATGTAGCATGACCATTGTTTTTCAAAATGCAATCATGGGGTCTGTTGTGCTTTATCCTTTTGCTCATAAGACTTCATTACAATATATATTAATGTTAAATGATAGAAGTCCAAAAATTCAAGGAATGTAAATAGTTAAATGCTGAATGTCAAAATACAAAATGAACCAAATGCATAATAAATATGTGTAATTGATTTTCAAAAAGGAGGTAAACATGTTGATGTAATTATTTCTTTAGTGGCAGATGAAAACAAGAATCAACGAGGAAAAGAAGATAATCCAGATATTGAGAGGAATACAATGAATAAAATATTGTCTGCTCAGTTCGATAGCAAAAGCAGAGAATTATTGTTGTAACAGCTGGCAAGGTAGGGCAATGGGCTGCTTTGGTTCCAGTATGCTTCATTCCTTTCCCAAGGTAGGGGGTGCATTAGATCTTCTACTTGACCATTATATTTGGAGCAATACACAAAAGTGCTGAATGAATTCAGTGGGTTACGCGGCAACCATAAAAAGCAAAGGGCAGTTAATATTTCAGGCCTGAAACAAGAATGTTCAAGAATATGCCAGAATAAAAATGTGGGGGGGTATGTGCCCCACCCCCCCCCCAACCCCCCCCCCACCCCACTCAGCTTCTTACTAAGGTATTTGCCTGATTTTTAGCATTTCCGATGAAGGATACAGATCCAAAATGTTGTCTATCTATTCCTACAGTTCTTCAGCATTGCAGATTTCTTGCTTCTCCCCCATTTTTTTTTGGCTTACTTCTCTATTACCCTTACCCACAGCCTCATAAACCTTTGAGATGGATTTTAAACATGACATCTAATAAATTTATTGCCATGGTGAAAACCACAGATTTTCATTCCTATTCCCCTCAACAGAAGGTGTGTATAATGGGCAGATAATTCACGTGTCTCTGTGAATCAGGATAAAGAGGGGATTTACAAGATAATAGCAAGCTTTGAAAACTTCAGTTACAAGGAGAAATTGGTAATTGTTAGAGCATGGAAGATTAAGATTTGAATCAAGCTCAAATTGATGAAATTTAATAAATAAAGTGATTTTCACATTGTCTGCAAAGAGTAATGCAAAACAAACTTGATTATAAAATTTCAAAAGGAAACTGATGAACTGTTGGAAAATAAGAATGGAGGATAATTAATGGATAGCTCTTTCAATGCCACTACTTAGTACTTTCTGTGCTAGAAACAATAAGGATCACTTAAAAGCATCATAAAATGGACCTAACGAAGGAACATCCCAGTTTTTATATTTGCAAAATGTGCAAGGTGCTGCATATAGAAGGATTGTCAATCCCAGACTTTCAGCAAAGTTGTATACAGTGGCAGCGCACATTTTAGAGAAGAAGTGCAAAACTTAGCTGAGTGACCACATAGCAGATACTCTTGATGCAATGGTCTTAAATAGGAACTGCCACATTCAGTAGTGGGTCTAAAATGGACTGCATGAATTAGGTGTGTACAGTTATGAATACAAGCAGTTCATACTTACAGATGATCAGAGGTGGTCACCAAGAGAAGCATTGACGAGAACAGGACTCAGGTCAGTGCTCAAGAAAGAAGGAGTTACTTTGAATAGACTATTGGTTAATATCTATGGCTGGCTTCAGTACTGGATTCTCTGAAAATGACCCAGTAAGAATGGGTCTTTTAAATGACACCATAGTAATCTTATGTTCTCGAATTAAGACCTACCTTTGTTACCTTTAATGATGTTGCATGCAAATCATTATTACAACCTCCAGTAGTGCATAGATACCTCTAGTACAGAAAGAGCAATTAATGAATTTTACACTGTGCACAAGGAAGAAGCAATCACGATTCACTGTTGACTTTGCACTTTAAATCAATAACATAATGCACAAAAAAGCACATGCTGCATGGTTGAATTTCCTGATCTATATTTCTATAATAGCCAACTTCTTCAATGCTACTAATTATATCTTCCATAATTCTCCTTTATATTTAATTAAATTAATTACTTTGCAGTCATTATGTGTACATGTATGTGTGCACACATGCGGCTACATTTGTACATGTGCATCTGCCATGAGTTCCAGTTGCATTCAAGTGAAGTGCATGTGGGGTATCTTTCTTATACAATATTTGAAAAATTCATGAAAAATCACCTGCAGAAAAACTTTGATGTTTTAAAGTCTTTTGCTCCTTTAATATTTTTACATTTAACAACCAAGAAAATTTATCATTTGATCTAATCGTTTACTCCATCTTCTAAAGTCCTATCATATTAAGTTGTTGACAAGCCATTCTACTCTAAAGTTACTTCTCCATGCATGGCTCTTCTCCCCTTTTTAAAAAAAATTAGATGAATCCACTCAAAACATTTTTTTGTCTTTAGTCTTCCAACCATTCAGTATCACTCTGTGACTCACTATGTTTTTGGTGCAAAGCTGCACATATTCAATTCTATTTTTCTTGTGGGAGTCTGAGAAATTTATTGGCAATTTGACAAATGTAAAGTTTAATAAGAATGATCACATTAGTTCACCATGTTTCCACTTAAACAACTGGTTAGTCTAAATAAAAAGATGAAAATCTACCTCGAAAAATAAATACATTAGGATATCAATGATTATTAATCTCAAAATGTATAATTCAATATACTCGAGCGTAATAAGGGAATAAAATTAATACAGTTTCTTTGAACTTAACTATGTAAACTTAACTGGATAGTTGACAAACACTATCAAAGAATACTAAAAGAGCATAAAATCTGGACTAAAATGCCAAATAACTTTTATAGGCTACACAAAAGGGCTGGAGAAACTCAGCTATACAAACAACATCTCGGGACTGAGTCTTTCAAAAACTAGTCAGGGATCTGAATAAGAAGGCATGGGAGAGGAGGGAAGAAGGGGGCACAGACCAACAGGCAAGAGGCCATTAGTGGACGTGGATAGGAGGGGTAGCTCTGTGAATGCAGAGCTGGAGGAAAGGAGGCAGAGGGATAGGGAAAGAGAGAGATACCGACTGGGTGGGGAGCTGGAGGAAAGGAGACATGAGAATAGAGAAAGAGGAGGGTGCTGATGGACACCTGGAGGTCGATGTCAATGCCATCTGGTTGGAGAGTGCCCAAATGGATTATGAGGTGTTGTTCCCCCAATTTGCAAGTGGGCTAGGTTTACAGTGCATTAGACCATGGACAGATATGTCAGCATGGGAATGGGGCAGGGAATTGAAATGGGTTGCCACTGAGAGATCCCTGCTATTACAGCAGTCAGAGTAAATGTGCTCAACGAAACCATCTCCATGTTTGTGACCAGCCTCTCTGGTGCAGAGGTGACCACAAAGGGAACACTGGATTCAGTAGGTAACCCCTGCAGATTCACAAGTGAAGAGTTGACTTCTCTGGTTTCCAGTAGCCAACCTTTCCCTCATCCTGTAGTGCTCTCTCTCTCTCTCTTTCCTTTTCCCTCTGATTCCTTCATCCCAGCTCTGCATTCACAGCTATTATCTCATAAATATTATCTTACATTTCAAGTATTTTGCATTGTTGCAAGTAAATTGTTATATTGTGACCTCCCCCTATCAATTCTCACCTTTCCTTTCTCCTAGTCTCTTCTCCATATCCAGTTGTCACCTTTTGTTCTTGGTCTGTACTCCTCCCTCTGCCAATTCATTTATTCAGGGGCTGGCTGCCGTTTCTCAGACCTTGAAGAATAGCTCAGGCCCGAAACTTCAGTAAAATATCTTTACTTCCTATGTACAATGCGAGGCCTGCTGAGCTCATCCAGCATTTCTATGTTTTAACTCCATATATCTCGCTTTATCCTTCTTTGTTTTGTTTTGACCACAAGCTTAGAAACTTAATATTTTGTGAATCATAAAACCCTTCAAAATGCAAGTAATTTATGGTAATCTGAACAAAAATATACATGAACATTTTTATGTTCTTATCAGGGATGTGCCGCCTTAAAATTAGAAGAAGGTAATTCAGATATGAATAGAACTTGGAATATCTACTCTTAGCAGAAAATCTTCTTGTTAAATATGCATATTTTAATGATTCATTCAGCAGAATTTATTCATCATGCTTCAATAACATAATTCCATATTTTTATCATTTACTTTCAGTTGACTTCAAATAGAGGCCTTATAGCATTTCATTTGTGTTTCTTTTCATTTAATATTCAATTATGACATTAATATTTAACAATTCTTTTAATATTCATTTATACTTTTAATGCTTAATTATGCCTTATGAAATGGTCAAAAGTCTGGAAATTGTTGTTAGGAATGAACATTTATTTTACTTTCCACTATTGTGACATAACTCTCACAGCCCCTCTAAGGAAGAACTTTTAGGATTATATTGTACCCAACTGCTACAAAGAAACACACACTCTCGCAGTGTGGGAAGTTAAGATCTGAGATTTATTGAGGCTCGAAAGGCTCCTTTTATACAGTTGGAGTTCCCGCCGTTTGTTTGATTGGCTGACATCAGCTGCATGAATAACAATAGTGGGTGGAAACATCCTTCCCCAGACCGTTATTGATCTGTTAGCTGGGCAGCTTGGCCAGCACCATTTTAGTGCTGGTCTTGTATTGCTTCAGCTTTCAACCGCGCCGGCTCGCTGTGTTGAAGGACATGTTACAGTGTGTTATGCTGCTGTTTACAACCGCACACACCACACAATGTGCCGGCTCGATATCCGCGGTGGCAGGCCGCCACAATATAACAATTTACTTGCAACAATGCAAAATACTTGAAATGTAAGATAATATTTATGAGATAATAGCTGTGTTATAATAGAATTGGTCATTGTTAAGTTAACCAGTAAAAATTATTGTTTGTTGATTTGAAATGGTGATTGGAATGTCTAATCAGATGCCAAGTTGATTAGGTAAAGGTGACATCTAAATCCACTTACTCCTGTCCTTAAATTCATGTCATTGCTGACAGCTGCATAATAGTTCACCCCTATCTCTACTGGTGTTAACATAAGTCATGGAGGTAGGAAGGATAAAAGTGGAAGCAAAGGAATTTTCCCAAAATTAATGGAGTTTCCGCCATGCTTTATCACATTCATAAACTGATCCTGAACTCGAATTAACAGACCTTTTTAACCTCCTATATAATGTTAGGGAGCATGAAGCACTCATATTATCCAGAATACATTTGAAACATTTACTCTAAAATGTGTACAACAGATACATTTTAGAAAACAACAGTTCCTTGAATCATATAGTGCTGTAGATTGGAAAACTCAGGTTGAATTAAGCTTAGATCAATGGAGATGTAAATCTGTTCTCAATAGCAACTGTATTTCTGAAGTAAAATGACTTTGGCCAGATTGAATCTCATGCCATTGAATCAACTCTAAAGGGCACTCTTACACATATTATCAATGATTTGAAATGCCATAGTGGGACAGTTAAGAACAAACTTCTCATGGTAAGATTCATGAATATCATAGAAAAACCACAACTGAACTTTTGGCACATTACAAAGTTGTACTAATTGAAAGTGAACACCGCATTCTTGATACTTCTCTTTATTTCCCTCGTAGTTGATCTCTCATGGGTTTTCTTGCTGACAAAAACAAAATCATTTTTTCATCAAACTTTACTGCCCCAGGCCATTTAATCGAGATTAAATGCAAAAATGTAGAGAAAAAATCCGATCATATTAGGACTGTTCCTTTCAGAGCATCCCAGTTGCAATCTTTCATTGGAGTTTGGATCTCAGCACATTTGCAAGATTCAAAAGTTGAGTGCAGAGAATCTCCCAGCATGTAGCCAGATCCACTCAAAGAATGATTTTGATTGCGGGTGATGCCTTGACCTACAGTCAAAGTTGTCATGGAAATTGAATGATTGTAAATAATTGTGACATTCACAAACATCCAGAAACTCAGGAGCAATAAAAATATTTTTTTTATATACTAGATTTAAAAAAATTATAATATTGAAGCAAACAGAATTAAAGTAGTCCAACAAATATAAAGTCTCATCATTATCTTCAGTTTCTTTCTATTGATATCAAATGGTTGTTGCATTGCATATGTTTTAATCTCAGATTCAGTGAATGAATTTCCCTGTGAAAACTGGGAAATCAAAGGAGCTTTGTGTTTGTTGTTCCACCAGGGCAGTGGATCAGCAACCACAAGTTATTCAGCAGAAGATGCCACAGCCAGCCTAACTCTGCTAGACATCGAGACTTCTACAAAGAAATGCAGTTCAGTCCACTGATTGCATTGGCACCGTTATCTGAATCTTGCAAGCAGGTCATTGTAGAGGAGTAGATATTCCTCACACTGCGAAAGTTATGTTTTGAGTGTTAAATTTTGGACTCAAAAAAAGGAGGACAATTGGGATCAATCTTGAGGATCAAGAGTATGGAAATGAATTCAAAACACAAGCTTCCTCAGTATCAGACAGAACAAGGGGCGATAAATGCAGAGCTGGCATTTTTAACTCTGGCAGACAGAACCAGTATTACATGGAGATACAAAGGTCAAGAAATCTAATGCTATTCTGTTTCAACCATACATCCCAGAAAATTGTTCTTTTCTTCTTCAGGAGAGGAATGTAATTCTAACCATTTCCATGTCAAATTGTAGAACTCCAGAAATTCAGCTTTCCTTGCTCAGGTTAGAGATGTGCTTAGAGTAACATAAAGTACCTCTCCCCATGCATAGCTCCTTTTCATTGGACTCCTCCAGATTGGCACACTGCTCAGATAACTCACATTATTGATCTCCCCCTACTCAAGCCTTCCTGATTGCCCCTCCCACATCATGAGAGAAAGATTACAACATCCAAAGTTTAGGACTATAGATCTACTCCAAATGCCTTTCTAGGACAAAGAAAAATGACTTTGGTGTCTACATCTCTGATAAGAAGGTGGAAAATTTTATACAGTTATGTTTTCTGCATCTAAAGATGAATAGATTGCTTGGAGAAGATGCAGTATAAATAATTTAAGTAATTACTGGATTTATGGGGTGAGGGTATAGTGGTGATCTGAAAGAAGAGGAGTAGGATAAGCCAATTCAGTTCTTCATTGTCTTCGAGACCATCATTTAAAGATGAATGATCACCAAGGGATTGGATAGGAAAGTAGATGAGGTAAAAGATTGGCTAAGATTATATTATAAACCAGTACAAGTTCAAGGGAGATCTTTTAGATCCAAAATCATTTATCAAAGCAAATATATGCAATAGATCACCAAATTCAAAAAAGTGCTCAACCATAAGAGCAAGAACCAACTGGAGCTATGATAGCAGCTTAGATCCAATTTGTGATTTAGTCCTTGTTGAGACCACAGAATATTTACACTCTCATTAAGTATGTCTTGGCAATAGGTGTTTCTCAACATTTGCTTTGCAGTGAAAGTCAAATTAATCATATCTACTCTATTATAGAGTTAGAAATCTTTCTCAAACCATCTGTTTGATGAATAAAATATTGTCAATTTTTAAAAAAATCTTGGTTCATAAAATGCTGAACTTCTCTAGCCTTAAATGAGCATCAGTGGTGACTCATACTTGGCAAATAAAGTACACAATTGAATTCAGAAATTGCAGTAAAGCCCAAACAAGGAGTCTGACCCATAGTGAATGACTCCGGATATGATAAAATCCTGTGATATGCTGTGACAATAACAACCTGAGTCTCAACATAGACAAGACGAAGGGGATGATCATGGATTTCAGGAGAACCATGAACAACTGCCCTCCACCAGACATCAACAACATTGTAGTGGAGAGAGTGGTGAGCACCAAGTTCCTTGGAGTTCATTTAACTGGTGACCTATCATGGATACGTAACATCTACTCAGTTGTCAGGAAGGTGCAACAGCGACTTGAGAAGACTAAAGTGGGCAAGACTACCGGCCACCATTATGTTAACATTCAAAAGGAGCTCTATTGAGAATGTCCTGGCTGGCTGCATCACAGTGGGGTACGGTTGTGCAGAGAATGGATCGGAGGTCAAGCCACAGGCCTATAAAAGTGGCAGGAAGGATCACTGGAATTTCCCTCCTGCCAATCTGTATGATCTACCAGGATTGTGTTCTGAAGAGGGAATGTAAAATTATTGAGGACCCCTTCAACCCTACACACAGCATCTTGCAGCTGCTCGAATCAGGAAAGAGATACAGGATTATCAGAGGCAGGACCACCAGGCTGAGGAATAGCATCTTCCCACATGCTGTGAGAATGCTAAATGACCAAAGGAACTGCTCACACTAACTGTCCGAGACTCTCATATTCATAAAACAATTATTTGTTTATTTATTTGTATATATGAACACTTATCCTGCATGTGTATTATTTGTCTGTTTGTGTGCTACGTCTAGTTGTGTGTCTGCGTGTTTTCCACCTTGGACCAGAGAACACCGTTTCTTCAAAGTGAAAGCCAAAGAGTTCACCATGGAATAAAGAATCATTAAGTTGACAAATAAGAACAAGGTAAAGAAGCATTCAGCTGAAAATTCTGAAATACAACCTGTCAAACGAGGCAGCATAAAAGATAAAAATGTGTAGATTGTGTCACAGATTCAAACATTGCCCAGCCTTTGGAAAAACATGCATAAAATATGGCATATCAACCACCCAGAGGCTAAATTCAAATAAAAGAATGATCAGTAATGACTTTTATGACTGCGTTGCCTAAGAAACAACAAATCAGAGATAGAGAGTTCAATTAAATGATCATATCATTTCAGCTTTTTGCCATGCTCGAACAATTTCCCATCTTCGACTTAAATGTGAAAGATTTTGAGATGCTTAAGAGATAACAGATCCAAAAAGATGGGCATATGGAATGACCATTTAAAAAGACAGTAAATAACAAATGTCATTCCCAGGTTTGTAGAAGATTCAAGGTATCTGTTTTCATAAGAAGGACATTCTCATTATAAAGGCATTCATATGGAAGGCTAAATGTAGCAGAAGTTATAGAGAAGATCACAGTTATGTTTTAAAGATGTGCTGCTTGCGAGGAAATGGCAGCTCAGACTTGATGAACAAGTTACTCTACTTTGCAAATAAAAAAAACATTTTCACTAGAGGAAAATTTAAACATCAAAGCAAATAGATGATCCAATAGAATGGGTAATTGTTCTTAAAAAAAAATTGTGAAATGAAAACATACTTAGATCAGAGAAATTTTGAGCTTCCACGTAGAATTAATTGCAAAATATTTTAACAAGTTTGAGGAACCCTCAGGTTTCTGAAAAGTGAAATTTGATGAAAGAAATTAAATATGCTCAGAGCAATGAAGGGCTTGAATAAAGTTCCTTTGATATTATTTCATAAAAGCACAGCAAATGTATTATAAATAGTACAGGATTTGTCAATGCAGAACATGACACCAGAACAACAAGTTGAAAGAGACAATGAACATCATTAACTTGGAAGTATGTACGTACCTGAGCTTTGTTGACAATAGCAACGCCAGTAAACTATCAAATATAACTATGTAAAATCCTCATAATCTGAGCACAAGCCAAATTGACAATGAAAGAGAAACACATTAGAAGTTCCAGAATGGGTCAAACATTGAACATTTCCAAAATATTCAATGAGATCTTTTTTATTTAGAGATGGCTGTTGGTGATAATTGTGGTACATCCCCAGTTGCCATTGTGTGGCTGAAAGTGAGTAACCATCCAGATCTACTGCCGAACTTGGAGTCATCAAGTGCTAGAGCTGAACAGCACAGAAATAAATCCTATGACCCAGTCATTCATGCCTGACGGGATGACCATCCATACTGGTCCCATTTACCTACATTTTGCCCAAATTCCATCAAAATGTTTCTATCCAAGTATCTATCTAAATGTTTTTTTTTCACATTACAATGTGCCTACTTTTAAAGCTTCCTTTGACAGCCCATTCCATTATAAACTCCAGTCTCTGTGTGAAAAACTTACCCCTCAGTTCCCTTTTAAATCTTTCTCTTCTCATTTTAAACCTCCTAGTTTATATCATGGGAAAAAGGACTGTGACCATTCACCTTAATTATGCCCTTTTTTGGTGCTATATACTTCTATAAGGTCACCCTTGAGCATCCTATGCTCCATGGAATAAAGTCCCAGCCTATCTAACTTCTCTTGGTAATTTTTCCTTCGTCTCAGTAACATAATTGTGAATCTTTATTGCACCCATTCCATCTTAATAACATCTTTGCTATTACTGGGTGACAAGAATGAGCCACAATACTCCAAATGGAGATTTCATCAAGGTCTTGCACAGCTATAACATGTCATAACTCCTATACTCAGTACCCTGGTCAATAAAGGCATGTGTGCCAGGCATCTTCTTCTTCACCCTGATTACCTATGTGCCTGTACCCTTCGATTGCTCTGCTCTACTGCAATCTTCAAGTCCAGCTATTTATGGCACAAGACCTACCTTAGTGTGACTTGGAAAAGTGCAACACATCACACATGTGCAAATTATGTCCATTTGCCATTCCTAGACTCACCCCAGACCATTAAATCTTGTTGCAATCCAGATAGCCTTTCTCACTATTCAAGGTACTACCAATTTTGGTATCATCAACAAACTTAATAACCATGTTAACTACTATTACATGCTCCCAATTACAGTTCATTTTCATTTGAGTGGGACTGTCACTGTAAGAGAACAAATCAACCTGCAAGATTTGGGAGACTGGCTGTAAGTTGACAACTAGGACAGTGTGTACTCAAATTGGATATTTCTGAAGAGAGAGGGAGAGCTTTGAGGCACCGGTGCAGAGACCATGTAAACAGTGGTGTGAAGTCACAGTGCACTGTTTGCTCAGGGGTCATTTTAAGGAGACAGCACTCAGAGAAGCATTGTTTGAAGGGATTCTGTGCCTTGTGTGATATTTTTTCTGATTTCTCCGTGTTATAGAGGAATAAGTATACCACTCTGTGACCAAAAGGGAAGGTCATTTTGCATGGCTGACACACCAAAGTATTCTGGAGGCTTTGAAAGAATCTCTTGCTTCGTGTCCCCTATGCAAAGAGAAGGGGAGTTTGGATTGCCACTCATCAGAAAAGGACATTTCTCTGAAAACATCTTGACAAGGATTTTGTGAGTTTATAAACAGTCTGTCATCCTGGTCTCTCCCACCTACTTCATGAACATCTTCACCTCTATTTAAAGCCTGCATGTCAACACTAAATTTCTGAGACTGATCTTTAAACTGCCTTTTGAGAATTATAGTGGCTTGGGGTATTACACACACACACACACACACACACACACTCACACACACACTCACACACTCACACTCACACACACACCCACCCACCCACCCACCCACCCACCCACACACACACACACACACACACACACGCACGTATGTTTGCGCATTGTTGGGGATTAAATGATACTGTCTGGACTCATTTCTATTGTTTTTGTCTGCTACGTATCAACTACATTGTCAGTCAAACTGTTAAAGTAGATGACAAACAACAGTGCACCCAGCAGCTAATCTCTACAGACCTTCTATCTATAAAACGACCCTCTGACTTCTTACACTGAGCCAGTTTTGAATCCTTCTCAAAGGCCTTGCTGAAATCCATGTAGGATTGTACTGTTGGGTAGGGAATTCCATGATTCTGACCTAGAGATGATAAAGAGATGGCAGGAGGTGAAAATGCCAATGCTGCTACTTCCATGCTCCTGAAACACTTGTTCTTCTTGGTTGTGGAGATCATGGGTTTGCAAAGTAAAGAATCTTTAACATAGTAGATGGGGTATCACCATGTAAATGGATGCCTTGTCCTGGATGGTGCCAAGCTTTTTGATGCTCTTGTCATTGAACCTATTCAAGGCAAGTGGAGAGTTTCCATCAACTCCTGATGGTGAAAAGGTGTTGGAATTAAGTCACTTTTACTGATGCCTGGCCTACAACCACAGTTCTAGTAGCCATAATGTTGATCTGACTGGTCCAGATGATTTTTTATTTTGGTGAACCATGACATGTAAAGTACATGGGGATATCATAATGCCATTGACTGTCACATCTCAGTGGGCAGACTATTTCTATTGTCTGGCACTCCTGTGTCACAAATGTTCATACACTGAGGGTTTGTGAAGGGAACTGAACATAAAGTAATCATCTGTGAACATGTTGACTTCTGATGTTGTGGGAATAGGAACATCACTGTGGAAGCAATTGAAAATGTTCCAGAAACTACCCTGTGGAACTGCTGGAATGATGACCAGGGGCTGAGGTAAGTGACTTCTGACAACTACAATCATTTTATTGTGTAGCAGGTTTGATTCCAGTCAGAGTAATAAGTGGTAAATCTACCTCGCCTGCAGAATAATGAATCTCAGGGCTGTATGTGATGTCATGCACGCACTTTGACAATAAATCTGAAATCTGAATTAGTTTTTTTTCCCCTTGAAGCTTGCTGATTTCATCAGGGCTTCCTGAAGCCCCACTCAGTCAAATACTGCTTTGATTTATCTGGAATTTGGAATTCATTAGGCCAACACAGAGGTGCAGGGGTTAGATAGGGGATCCGTGGATTCAAGTGCAGTTGTGATCTTAAATGGTCTTTGTGTAGTTTCTCCACTACCTCATGCTCATCTTCTGGATGCTTTGCTGTCTTCCCAGATCATTAAGGTATGTTGCTGGGTTATTGCCAGTGATGTATATTATGGAAAAAATAATAAATAAATCAAAGGAATGTTGATGCATGAGGACTAATGGAATTGCACTGCTGGGTATCAGGATGGACCTGGTGGGTTGAATAGTCTACTTCTCCATCTCGACAAGCATACAAGATTTCAATGGGCCTTGAGAATAAATTAATTGTCAGCTGGCTTCTGCAATGCTGGGGATCTGAAGAAGAAGACATGGTGGATTAGGGTCAGCGTTTTTGCAGTCCTTCTAACTAAACTTGGCTGCAATTGGTTTTCCTTTGACTTCTACACAAGCACCTTATGAGAAATAAGGATCTGAAATGTATTCAAATCCTCTGAAACACTAAATGAATAATAGGAAATGTTATTAGACAATTAAACAAGAAATATTTTTGTGGTTTCATAAGATGAAAAAAACTACAAAATAATCATTTTAGCCAGAACAATTGGATATACTATTTCAAAAATGATAGTGATTAGTGGCAACCCCATAGTACCATTGACTAATTTTAACAAGGAGGTTCCTATTGCTGCTTGTCTATCCTTTATCTTACTACAATTGTTCCCTGGCCTATCTTCCTGATTTTCAATGATTCTGTGACAAATCAATTGTGTTTACCTGAGAAGGGAGAAAAAAAACCCCTCTTTTGAGACTTGGGTGGTGAAAGTCTGTGCTCCAAAATCAACAGTGCCTTCGATACGTTGATGTGGACAGAGAAGTATTAGATTGTTTTATGCGTGATAATTAATTAGTCTGGAGTTACTGGAGTGCAAAATAAAGGAAGTTACACAGTTATTTTGTCCAACAGTAGGAAGAAGAGAAATGAATGAATGAATGTCGAATACACAGTACAATGTACAGGTACATTGAAAGTATTGCTTGTAGCTTCCAAGTTACGTACAATGCCCTGACACAAATTATGTCTCACTAAGACACTACAGAGAATGGGAAAGCTAATAAATATTAAAGGAAGATTAAATAAATAAATAAATAAATAGATAGATAATTAATAAGTAAATAATACGTAATAAATTAATAGATATTCAGAATTGGTTAGCAAATAATGCAAAAATATCTTTTGTCAGTGGTACAGTCAGATCTTTGGTAGTCTTGTAGTAGCTTTGCAGTAGTGATACAGGGAGGTACAAGAGCATAATAGCTGACACACTCATGTACAAGGGATAACTAGTGCCAGGATTAAAAGACTCAATTACATCTGTATCAAAACCATAATGCAGTAAATCCCATATGTAGAAATGCAAAGCTATCTTAGAAGTTTGATGATCACTTCCATGGTTCATTTGGCTCTGATATGGACTATCAACATTTGCAACGGCAGAGAAGTGTTAAGTCTCTTATGCTTGAGATACCTTTTCCAGCAGTGGGCAATCTCTGGCATATTACAATAATAGTTACAGCTCAGTTGAAACCTGACATGGATCAACATTACATTTGCAATCACTAACAAAGATCAAAATGATGGTCCAGAAGCCTTACCTGTTAATAAATTTCTGAAATATGGTATTTTTGGATTTATCGTTCATGAATAGATGTGTATGTGTGGTCTGTGACTTTATACATGAAGGAAGCAAGTACAACAATGCCAAAACTTCGATGATGATTGCCAGCATCTAACAGGCATGTTACGGCCCTCATATCTGTAATATTGGTATGGTATTGAATGTATTTGTGAATTTGAAATATTACATATATGAATTATCTCCCTAATGACATGGAAACTAACTGCCTGAGGCTAAATGGCCAAGTGTATTGCTGGAGGCAATGATGGCTACCTAGTCTAGTAAGAAGTAGGGATCTACCTCACCAGCTCATCTTTCTTCCACTTCAAAAGAGACACTATTCAGTTCCACTCTTTGGCATGCCAGGACATTTCACATATTCAAGAATGATTCACTAATTATCCTATATTTTTGATTCATAATTCTGGTTTCATTGGAATTGGAAAATTCTTCTCTGCATCAATTCTACCAACTTCTTTCTTTAGTTTGAAGAGCTGTATGGTTTTTTTTTGCATTCAAAGAGAAAACTCCAGTGTGTTCAATCTTTGAATCACTCAGTTCTTTAGTGTCTCCTTTCTTTAATAATATGAAGATTAGTTTGCAACACTGCAAGTATGGCCAATCAATATTCTATGTAGATTGAAAATAACTTCTATGCTTTTCAATTTTCTCCCTCTAGAAAAGAACCTGATTGATTTGATTTATGTTTTATAGCTTTATTAACCTGCATGGCTATTGAACTGTGTTATGATATCATCCTTTTACAAATTCCTCACTTCCTATCCTCTAAGATACCTCCTCATTCTGCTGCCCAAGAAACATTATTTTGTGACTTCTTATATTGAAGATCATTTGGCATTCTTTAATGGCCTTTTCTCCCTTATCATTTTGTAATCCATGCTGTCCATTATGATTTCAGTTTCTCAATGTTTTTCTCTTCAAATCTTGATTAAGAATTTTTTTTTCTCCCTGGGACGATGTGGGTTTTCCCTGGTTGATCCTAGTTTCCTTGCACATCCCAAAGACGTGCTGGTTGGTTAATTGGCTACTAGATAGTATGGGAATTGTACGAGTGTTGCTGAGAGCATGCAAGGGAGTCTAGGTTACTTGAAAACAAGTGGGTTTGGAATTGGTGAATTAATCGAAGAGCTGGCATAGACTCAACAAACATTTTCAATATCACAAGGAAATATGAGGGGAAAAAAATAGAAACCAGGAGTCATATCTGCTATCAACATTCCTTTTACTAACATTCTTTTTTTAAGAGCTAATATTACAAAACAGGTTTAATCCACTTGTACATGAGATGACTACATAATTTCTTCCAGTATAATTTTCTCCAAACCTACTGAAAGTTTGTTGCAATATCTTTTACATCAACAGGCTACCAGTGCCAAATATGCATTTGCTTATTGCATAGTCTGTTAGTTAATTTAAATGAAACTAATAAACTTTAATATTGTTAGCTACCTTTTGCTTGCTAGCATCTGTTATTTTTGCCTGACCATGAGAAAAAAAATAACCAGGATACCTAATTATGCCTTCAAAGATTTAAACTCAAATGTTTAATTGCAATATTTTCCTCAGTAAGATGATTTACACGGATGAGTAAGTTTACTTGTCAAGCTGACAATTTAATTGCAATCAAATATTACTTTTGTAACAGAATTAAAAAAATTTAAAGCCTGTGGAAAATTGTAATGTATCATATGCCACCATAGGCACTTGGAGTATAACCTATTTGATACTTGAATAATTTCTCCCAGGTCAGTATAACAGTTGGAAGTTGACAGGATATCAAAATAAGTGGACATCTTTTGATATTTTTTTCCTCATTGACCGAAAATTTGGTACTTGAGCTTTAGGAAAAACATTACATTATATTGACAAATACTTTCTGCAATGCAGCTATATCTGTTTAGTCTGAAATAACACAGAATAGTTTTTGATAGAAATTTCTTCCACGTATCCAGGTGCTCTCACAATCAGGGTGTAGTGGCACTTTCTAAGTTCAGTGCTCGAACAAATAAATGTCCTGTTATTATACCACATCAGGACATATTCAACATTACGCTCAGAATCCCAGCTGTACAGGCACCTGTAATCACTCAAAGCAGGATATATTGAAGACTTCCCTATATGTCATCTTGACATCAAACCCACCCCAGCTTTCATTTTATCTGAGACACTCTTAAGATCCATTCTTGCTCTGAAATTTATGCACACTGCAGCCAAACTTGCAAAAAGAATGCATTTAACTCAAAATATTCTGAGATTCAAGAGATCAGACAGCTGCACTGTAATGGCAACTTAATCTTGTTAACACATAAAAATTGATCACATTGCATTTACTATATATGGAATGGGATGGGGAGGGTTGGGGCTTTTCAAAAATAAATTAAAACAGATTGCGAGTTGAAGAAAATCATGGATGATCCAAGAAATGTGACTATCCACAAGACTTCCAATGCGCAGAAAAGAAGCAAGCTTACTTCCACCAAATCTAGTTTTATCTCCTTTTATTCCTTTAGAAACATCCCTGCTGGATTGAAATCCAGTCACCATCAATTATAGAATAATGATAAATAAAAACATTACCCAACAAGACATCTATGCATAAAAAAGGCCAACCATCAAATAAAATTACATTTGCTTAATGATGATGGTCCAATTCACTAAATCGACCAATTCACAGACTTATAGCAAACAGGATGAAGATGTATCAATATGTGCAGAATCACTTTGTGAATCTGTCACATGAAGTCTAACTTGACTGTAGGCTATGGACATGAGAGACAAAGAGCCAGAAACCAGTAGAACCCACAGAGGTTTGACTGTAGGCTAGTGATTTGTTGACTTGTGGTATGAGATCTGGGAACTGTATGTTTATGCAAGAGAAGATGGTTTCAGGTTAACTGTTTTATACACAAAGCCAGGTGGTACAGAGACTTTGGAATCAATGGTTTAAATCTGCATCCTCTAGTTAAAGAGGGTGTGGATGATTGGATTTTAGCTGAAAGGAATATACAAAGAGAATAGAAAACTAAGCAAAGTGCTAGAGACAGCTGAAAACGGGCAGTGGGGTTTTACCTCAAAGCAATGGCTCCAGGCTGTCAGGTGACTGCAGTTAAGTATGAACTCATCAACAATTTGGACACAAGAATGGACATGAATATGTTGGTGTAAGAGAGTAACAGCCATAATTGGAGGATATGAACAATATGAAACATTATCTGTATGATTGTAACACTACTTATTTTTCTCTTGCACAGTGTTAACTGAATATTTATTAACTATTTATCTTTTGTATTTATTATAAAATTTTAATTTAATTTATACTGTTGCAGATTATTTACAAAGTCCTTGTTCAACTGCAGCAAGCAAGATTTCAATGGGCAATGTACAGCATATGACAATAAACTCATAATCTTTATCCATACAGATAAAATAACTCCAAACTACTTACAAATGTAATGAGGAATCATTTTCAGGGGGATGTCAAGTGATGCCTTAGGGTCAACACAAAAGACCTGACTCCCTTGGTAAATTATTTAAAAAAGCATTGATTAAGTAATGTTTTAAATTAATTAATACCTTTAAAATATTTTACATTAAAAATGCCTCCAAACAAAAGATAAACTACCTACAGCTATATCTGGAGCCTGACGAGAAGAAGACATGTGAGGCCTACCTTGACTACAAAGCAGGGAGCTAGCGTTCGGGCTGCTCCCCAGCTCAGCGATCCTCTTGAAGGGCCCTCTATCAGCATCACCTACCTGCAAAAATGGAGAGATGGCGTCAGTGAAGAACTTGGACTTGATTTGCGCATACGTGAGAAGTCGCACATGCGTTAGTGTGAGCAGGGTCACAAATCTCTGAGAAGTCAGGGTCCTCTACTTCAGTGTCGGATGATGAAGAGATGGGCTCCAAGAGAGATTCTGTAACTGAAGATGAGGAACAACAGGAAGAAGATAATTAAAGAAGTTAAAACTATTTCACAGGCTAAAGTGGAAGATTTAACTACAATTATAATGCATCAGTTTAAAGTAATGAAAGGGAAAATGAAAGAAGGATTGAGGGAAGAAATGAAAGAGGAAATTAATAAAGTGTTGGAGGTTGTGAATAAAATGAAGAAGAAATTGGAGAAAATAGATGAGAAAATTACAAGAGTACAGGATGATATGCAACATGTTGAAAACACGGTATCTACCATGGAAAATACAACTACTGGTTTAATTATAATGAATCAAAAGCTTCTAGAGCAAGTAGATGTAGTGGAAAACTTCAGCAGAAGGAATAATATTAAAATAGTATGCCTTCCAGAAGGAAAAGAAGGTTCAGGTGCAATTTGCTTTTTTTTCCCATAAGTGGATTCCTGAAGTATTGGTGGAGCAAAATTTTCAAAATCCTATCGAAATTGAAAGAACTCATAGAGATCTGAGACCAAAACCTTTTCCAAATCAGAGACTGTGCTCTATATTAATTAAATTTTTACTCTATCAAGACAAAGAAAAGGTTTTAAGTCTTGTTGTGAAAGGGGTAAGGCCCACATCAATGGGATGGAGTGAAGATTTGACCTGAGTGAAGATTTATTAAAGAGAAGGAAAGAATTCAACCCAGCTAAGAAATTTCTTTTCGATAAAGGTTATAAATTTGTCCTATGTTACCAGGCAACTTTGAAGATTATTGTACCTGGAAATCAAAATAGATTATTTTCCAATTTGGCTCAAACAGAAGAATTTGCACAGGATCTTCCCTGAGTGCAGTTCCAAGAAGATACTGTGTCTCTGATGGGATGAATTAATTCTTTTATTCCTGCTTCATTATTATTGGAAAAGGGGAAGTTTGTAAGATGAAAGAAATTAAAATAAGAATTATTCTTTTTTTTTTCTCTTCTTTCTTCTCCTCTGATTTCCAGTACGTTATTTTAGTTGTGGATAACTAAACAATTAAAGTTTTTTGAACTAAATGTGCCAGAGTAGTTGGGAAAAGTGGGAGGTGCTGATTGCTGTGGGATGATTGCTTTTTGGTGACTTCGGTCACAACCCCTAAAATGGAGGTCTTACTTTAGGACAAGACCAAGTTGAATGCAAAAAAAATAATTCCTACATCTTCACCGCACCTAAAACATTGATTGGATAAGTCTGATTTCAACTTGTTCAATTTCTATGGGGTAAGATATAACTGAAATTATACTGCACTAATCTATACCTTATATTAATAGTTTTAGACATTCAATCATAATGCACCTTTACATATCTCCCTACTGGGTCCATCACAACAATTTGAACTTTAATTGAAGATTATTTTTTATTACTCAGAATGACCACATCTTTTGCCTTAGAATTAAACAAAGAAAATACACGTACAACCCAATCCCTTTTTAATTTCATATGTTCTAAGTAGTGTTCTAAATTTAAACAACACTTCCAGGGAGGGTTTTCTTCTATATAGATATAGTTATAAGTGTAGAATCATATATTTTCTGTATGTTTATTTGTCATTTTTCTTCTATTTGGATTACTGGACGGGCTGTGTACTGACACATAGGATATTTAACAATGGAAATAGGAGGAGACTTGCGGTGGGGGTGGGGGGGAGGTAACAGAAGGAGGTGGATTATACTTTAGCAAGATGAGTAAGGTCATGAAGTTTGTAAATTTTAAACAGACCTGTAAAAAGGAAGAGTGCTAACATATATTAAGAGAATGGGACCTGATGTAACTTTTCTTCAAGAAACACATTTGACTGAAAAAGAACATATGAAATTAAAAATGGATTGGGTTGTACGTGTATTTTCTTTGTTTAATTCTAAGGCAAAAGATGTGATCATTCTGAGTAATAAAAAATAATCTTCAATTAAAGTTCAAATTGTTGTGATGGACCCAGTAGGGAGATATGTAAAGGTGCATTATGATTGAATGTCTAAAACTATTAATATAAGGTATAGATTAGTGCAGTATAATTTCAGTTATATCTTACCCCATAGAAATTGAACAAGTTGAAATCAGACTTATCCAATCAATGTTTTAGGTGTGGTGAAGATGTAGGAATTATTTTTTTTTGCATTCAACTTGGTCTTGTCCTAATCCACCTTTCTGGGTGGATTTAGCAATTTTTTTTGGAAAAAGTTACAGTTGTCATATTTCTGCAAAATCCAGATTCATTTTTATTGAACAAGTCCTATATTAAAATTATCAATTGGAATTTGTTAAAATTGCATTAGTACTGGCAAGGACATGTATTGCAGTTACTTGGAAATCAGATATATGTTTGGGTATGGCGAGATGGAATGCAGAAATTCAAAGCTGCATTCCCTTGGAAAAAAAATTACATGTAGTTTGAGGAATAAATATTCAATTTTCTTTTGCAAATTTGGCACCCATATACCCAAATATTAGGTTTAAATTCATAAAATTGTCCTTCTTATACCTCTGGACCTGCAAGAATTTCCTCTGAATCATATGAATGAATTTTTTAAAAACATATATATTAGGCGGCATCCCTACGTGCAATCCTGAAAATTCTCATTTTCTTTTTCTTCTTTTATATATAAACTTAATTATACTTTTTATATTGGTTATTTTGAGGGAGGGGATGTGGAGCTAATTAATGTATGTAAATTTTTAATTTGTTTTCTTTTTGGAACATGTGTTACTATAGCAAATCTTGATTACTACATGTATGGAATTTTTTAAAAATAAAATATTCATAAAAAGGAATACTTTTCAGATTACACGGATGGATACATAAACAAATCACTTCATGTGATGGATGCAAATGCTGTCTGATAGTAGGGCCCACTAAGAGATGAGCTTTGGACACTGCAAAGCAACAACTTATTTTGAAGTGTTAGAATATGAACAAGAGGCTATTTTGAAGCATTAAAGCATTTTAAAATCCTGGGTTATTTTAAAATCCTGGGTTATTTTGTACCATTGTTCCCTCGATGAAAAAGAGTCTGCATCTCCAAATCCAGAATGGGACTGCGGGAAGTTTAAATAACCAGCGATTAAGCAATAATGATGAGTCACACTAAATTTTTCCAAATGATAGTGGACACAGCCCAGGACATCAGAGGCAAAACCCTCCCCACTATTGAGTACATCTACAGGAAAACTTGCCGTCAGAGGGCAGGAGCAGTCATCAAGACCCACACCACCCAGCACATTCTCCGTTCTTGCTGCTGCCATCAGGAAAGAGGTATAGGTGCCACAAGACTCACACCACTGCTACCCCTTCTCTTTCAGGTCCTCAATGACAAACTTAATCAGAGACTCATTTAAGGACTCTTACTTGTGCACTTTGTTGATTTTCTTTTTGTTCTCTCTGTATTGCACAGTCAGTTTGTTTACATTTGTTGTCTGTTTACAGTTCTTATATTTGTTTACATATTCATGTTCTGTACAGTTTATTTTTTGCACTACCAATTAGTGGTAATTCTGCCACGCCTGCAGGAAAAAGGAATCTCAGGATTGTATATGTGTCATATTTGGACTCTGATAATAAATCTGAATCTGATGTTCTGGGTTCTGTCCACTACCTTTTGCAGGGCTTTACACTCAGGGGCACTGGTGTCCCCATACCAGACCATAATGTAGCCAGTCATGACGGTCTTCACCACACATCTGAAGAAATGTGCCAGTTTCCAATGTCGTACCAAACTGCTGAAAACTCCTGAGGTGCTTTCTTCACTACGCCATTAGTGTGCTGGGTCCAGGAAAGATAGTGAGTCTCAAGAATTTAAATTTGCTCACCCTTCTGACTTCTGATCCCCCAATGATCACTGGATTGTACGCCTCTAGTTTTCCCTTTCTCAAGTCAACAATCAGCTCCATAGTTTTGGTGACTCTGAGTGCGTGGCTATTGTTGGTGCACCATTCAGACAAGTTTTCAATCTCTCTTCTGTATGCTGATTCATTGCCCCTTTTTATACAACCCACTGCCATGGTATCATCAGTGAATTTGTAGATGATGTTGTTGCAATTCCCAGCCACAGTCATAGGTGTAGAGCAAGATGCTAAGAACGCAGCTTTGTTGTGCTCCGGTACTGATGGAGATTGTGGGATGTGAAACTTGAAACCATGGTGCCACTTAATACTTCAAATATAGATAGTTACAATTACATTTATTTATTTGATCAATATATGGAGTGTACATATAGCCAGAGAGACAAAATAAAACTGAAACTTGCAGCATGGAACACAGTCCAGCAGCCAAAATAATTTGCTCTGTTTGTGTGGAGTTTGCACATTCCCTTTGTGGACACTTCGTCCTAAATTTCAGAGATTTACAGGCTGGCAACTGTAAATCACCTCATGTGAATTTGGGGAGACTTTTATTGGAAATCTGATGCAACAAAGAGTCCGTTTCTTTTGTGCTTGACTCCATTATTTTATTCAAAAAGTCCATTGCAATTGTTCTTGAAGGGTTTTTTCATAACACCTCCTATTCAGCCTTTATCACCAACTGAAGATCAGCAAGAGATGAAGGAACAAGAAGCTCAACTACAATGAAACACCACAACCAGCAGATTCCTCTCCAAGTTGAGCACCCTCCTGACTTGGAAATATATTACTCATTTGACTTGTAATCATCACACGGTCAAAATTTTGGAACAGAACACCCAAGACCACCACTGAATAACTTTCATCAGCAGGACTGTGGCAGTTCAAAAAGGTGGCTCATCACCATTTTCTGAAGGGAACTATGAATAGCTCAGTACCTGATAAGGAAGTTGAGCCTGTTAGGTCTAAACACCTCCCTCTGCAATTGGATTACTGACTTCGTGTCAGGGAGACTTCAAGCTGTTACAGATCGGCAACAGCACTTACAAGATCATCACAATGAGCACAGGGGTTCCCCAGGGCCGTGTGCCTACTTCCCTGCTGTTCTCTCTGCTGACCCACAACTGTGCAACTGAACAACTTCGAACCACATCATCAAGTTCACTGACAACACAACTGTGGTGGGCCTGATCAGTAAGAATAAGGAATCAGTATACACAGATGACGTGCAGTCGCTAACAGACTGCTGTAGAGCCAACAACCTGTATCTAAACATTAATAAAACAAAAGAGATGATTGTCAACTTCAGAAGGGCCCGGGGGGAACTAAGCTCCACTGACCACTGATGGCATGACCGTTGAGGTCGTCAAGGGTATCAAGTTCCTTAGGGTGCATGGTGGATAATTTCACCTTGACCCTAAACAACAGCTCCATAGCCAAGAAAGCCCAGCAGTGCCTCTACTTCCTGCAAAGGCTGAGGAAAGTTCATCTCCCACCCTCTATTTGCACGACATTCTACAGAGGATGTACTGAGATCATCCTGTGCAACTGCATCACCATCTGGTTTGGAAGCTGTTCCTCCTCAAACTGCAATACACTGCAGAGGATAGTGAAGCCAGCGGAAAAGATCATTGGGGGCTCTCTTCCTACCATGACGGACATCTACAACACTCGAGGCAGGAGAAAGGTAATAAACATTGTGAAGGACTCCACACACCCATCATATAAACTTCTCTCTTCTGCACTCAAGTCCTTACGTCCAGATTGGGCAACAGTTTTTTTCCCCCCAAGCTATCAGGCTCCTGAATTCCCAGAATATATGTTCTGGGGATTCAGTACCATGGATTTTTATTGTATACATCTTCATGTTTTAATATTTTAATGTGTTTAACTTCTATTCTAACATATTTATGTAAATATGCTCTGTGGCCCTGGAGAAATGCTATCTCATCTTTACCATCTGAGCATGGTATGAACGATATATAAAGGTGACTTGACTTGCCTTGATAAATGGCTTTCTCATCAATGCCTAGAACCTGAAAATGAAAATGAATTAAAAAAACACTTATGCAATCCATGATGTGTAGCTCTGGAAACTGAGAAGAAATTGATTTTTAAGCATCCATTTTATGTTGCCCAAGCAAAGGAAACAATCGTCAATGAGCAATACACATATCACCCAGCAAAGCCTCGGTGAGTTAACAATTTGGAACCTCACTCACCTGCATCTTTTGAAAAGGGAAAGAAACACCTGAAGAGATGTTATTTTTTTTGTTTCATAACATCAGGCTAATGGTGCAAAAATAAAAAATGAGATTGCCAAATATGTGCTAGCAATGAGATTTACTAGCCATTTGTAAGAAAGAAAAAGAGTGCGGCAAAGTGCATTCAGAGGGAGAATGAAGAATGTTGCACACTTGAGCTCCACAAAGGAGGTGGTGACTTATATGGAGTGCACAAAAGTGCTGGTGAAACTCGAGCAGCATCCACGGAAAGCAATCGGCAAGCGATATTCTTCAGGCCTGCCGAAAATGAGGCAGACACCCAGATAAGAGGATGGTCAAAGGGGTGCAGATTAGCAGGTAATATGAGCATATAGGAAGAAAGGGGAAGAAGAGAGGTAAGATCGGGAGGGGATGAGTAGGCCGTGTAAGATGATCTCTGATAGAAGAGAGGAAGGAATGGGGTTGGGAATTTTGAAGGGATGAGGTCAAAGGGATGAAGGAAAGCAAGAAAAATGAGGAGGTATTTACCAGAAATTAGAGGTCAATATTGATGCCGTCTGGTTGGAGCCGGCTGATAAGGATTATAAAGTGTTGTTCCTCCAATTTACTTAGACAGACATGTAAGTGTGGTAACAATGTGGTTTGGAATTTAAGTTCCAGTGACCTATGTGGATCATGTGGACTAGTCATGTTACACAAGAATTCTTTCCAAATTTCAGCATACATTGGAAGGAAGACAGTGTAAGGGTTAAAGTAACTTGCAAACAAATTCTTGCAAACTAGCCGGCGAATATTGTTTATGAATTCCATAAGTGTCTCCTAGTAACAGTTAATTCCAAGGTTAGCTAGCTTTTCAAGTTCAAAATAAATATTCTGTTTCAGTTTGCTTTTGTACTATTTAGAACCAGATAATTCTTTTTGATCATTCTTTTAGTCAATAGAAGACTGAATTGAAGACGAAGAAAGCTGAAAATTGGATTTGGAAGAGAAGATTGGATTGATTGGGCTCTGTTTAGAGCAGATCATAAAGGAGGTACAAACATCAACAGTACCAAGACCACTGGAGGAGCGATAAGCCTTAGGATGTTTCTTCTGTGTGCTTATTAAATTAGAACAGAGTTAGGTGAAATTGCTGCTTGTCCTTTGAGGACTGTTATGGTTTTGGAGAGATTGTTGTGCATGTTTGGTGTCTGAGTGCGATGATCAACTGAATTGAGGAAGTAGCAGCTGTACCTGCTAAGGAACTATGGGTCAAGAATATTAAGGTATCAGAACTTATAGAAGAATACAAAGTCAGCAATTAGAGACAAAAGGAAACAAAGCAACTCTTCAAGCAAGACTGAGGAAAGATATCGATAAAAAAGTTACAGTTGTTAGGGCTACAAATCCCACAGAATTACTGGAAAAACCCATTAATAGATACTGAGATCAGCCCAAAGGTAGCTCTACTACAAGAAGGTGGTGTGGAGAATGAGCAATCCAAAATGGAGACAGAGCCAGATATTAAGGCAACTCTGATGTACAGGAACTAATAGGACCTAAGGATAGTGTGTCAAATACTTCCAGCATGAGGAGCTCCACAGTTTCAAGTTCTGAATATATATGTTTAAAGATTCAAGGATACGCGGCAGCTCTTAAAGTGGAAAAACCAATGTTTCAGTTTAAATTAGACTTAGAAGGTAAGAAGGAGCAGATAAGAATGACAAGGGTGCAGTGACGACAAGAAGAGGAGCTACGGGAGGTGCAGCAACAGAGAGGAGGAGAGCAGCTGCAAATGGAAAGGAGATACAGGAGGGGCAGTGACAGAGAAAAGGAGCTACAGGAGGAGCAGCTAAGAATGGAGGAAGGGCAGCTAAAAAAAAACAAAAGAAGCAATTGGAACTGAATGGAAAACTTGCTGTTAATGAGGCCAGGTCACCAACACCAGAAGGCCCAGTGATATTTGGCACTCAAAGTAAATGATCTAAAGCTGAGTCAGTGCTACAATCACAATACATGCTTGGTCCTGAAATAGACAGGACTGAGCCAGAAAAAGAACCTTAGGACATGCTTTGTCATGAACCAAGCAGGTTAAGGCACAAGGCTGAGCCAGTGCCACAGATGCGAGATATGCAAGATCCCAAACTAATCAGGTTGACACAAACCCCAATGATGGCAGCATTGGACAGAGATGTGAGCTAAATGCCATTTTATGGAGGGTCATACTCACGGCAAATACTAGAAATCTGGGTGAACAAAGTAATGTACGCCTAAGCATGGCAGAAAAGATGAGGTAGCTGCATTATTAATGCAGTTACTGACACTCACTGCTCTGCCATTTTTTGATGGTGACCCCCTTGAATTCCAATTGTTTATAAAAAAGCTCTGAACACAGTATTGAAATTAGATGTAAAAGCCAGGAGGATTGTTTATATTATTTGCAGCAGTTCATGAGAGAACCACCACAAGATCTGTAAAGAGTTACCAACATACAAATCCTAATGTTGGATTCAAACAGGCTAAGTGGTTACCAGTGAAGCATTTGGGCAACAAATATAGAATTTCTCGAGTTTACTTACAAAAGGCTCTATCATGGTCATTAATAAGACCAGTTTACAAGCTGATGCCCTCTTTCTAAGAGGATGTTGCAAAGTTATGACAGAGATTGGGCATCTTTGAGAGCATGACATACCTCATAACATGGTATTCATTGTAGATATATTACCCAATCAGATGAGAGAATTATGGAGAAGCCAAGTTGTTGAATTCCAAAGAAGAAACTATGTGACAGCTACTTTTAAGATTTGGTAGAGTTCATTGAAGGGAAAGTGGATGTCGTTACAGATCCAGTGTATGGAATTAAAGGTACTCAAACAGTGAGTAGAGAAATTGAGGTACAAATCGTATCCTCAACCAAAATTGAAGCAGAGTACATTTGCCACCTCTCTAACAGTGGCAGATAAAGGAATTAAGAAAAATGAAAGTTCACCTGTTGAGAAGAAATGCTTGTTCTGTAATGATAAGCACAATTTGTACAAGTGTGCACAGATGAAAAAGACACATAATGAGAAAATCACTTTTATGAAGGAAAATATTTTGGCTGCCTGTGTAAAGAACACATCCCAAAAACTGCAAAAAGTGACTCAGCAGGGACACACATCATCAAAAACATCCTAAGATATTACATATTTAAGGAAAAGGAGAATACAGAAAAAGGAACAAATAACAAGGAAAGAGGCAGGTGAAATCAGTGCTGAAGCTTCCATGTTGACAAGTGGACTTACTGGGGCCAGTGCAGATAACTGCAAACTTTCACTAATGCCTATACACGTTAAAGCCAAGAATGGGAATGCAATGGCAGATACACATGCATTTCTTGCACCATTTTGCACAGTGAAACTTATGAAAAAGCTTAATCTTGAAGGAAGAAAGTCAAAGATTCTATTGAAAACAATGGGACAAGGAAAGGTCATTGAAACTAACATTGTTTCAAGGTTAGGGGTTGCTGGAATACACAGCAATGAGTTGTCTTATCTTCCACGCATATATACACAGTAGACTATGCCTGTACATAAAGGAAACATCTCACATCAAAATGATATGGATCAATGGTCATATCTGAAGAAGGTTTATATATTGGAAGATAGATCTAAGATAGAGATGCTAATTGGTTTAGATATACCAAAGGCTCTGGAACCAATAGAAGTAATACTGAGTGTGAGAAATGAATCTTATGCTATTAAAACTATACTTGGATGGACAATCAATGGACCATTAAAAAGAATGATATGCTCAGAAACAGTCAACAACAAGTGTCAATATGATATCTGTTGTAAAACTTAATGAACCATTGAAACAACCATTCAAGACAAACTTTCTTGAATGGCTTGAAAATAAATCAATTGCATCAAACCCAGCAAAGAAGAAATTGTTTTCATCAAATATGGATGAAAATGAAGTATTAGAAGATGCTGCAAATACTGTTGGTGATTATTCCTGTGAAGCTAAATCCAGGGCAGGAATGAAACAAATGAGTGGGAACAAATCTGAAAGTAGCTTTTCTAGCCCAGATGCACCAGCAAACAAGATGGATGAAGAAATCTTGCAGCATGTTTTAATATGGGTGAACACAGAAAATTGCACTGATGGTATATAGGAGCATTTCATTGGCAATATGGTGCAACTGCCTTCAGAGAATAAAATGTTGAAAAAAGACTTAGAAATATTGGATATTCCAGAAAGCAGTGACCAAACCAGTTTTAACTTTGGAAACAAAACTGATTTTCAGAAAAATGGGAACTAATCTGATGACTCTTCAGTTTCGAAAGTAACCAAGAGAGAGGATCAGAGAGCAGTTGACAAGAATGGAGAATTAGTTGTCAATAGAATTGGTAAAACCAAGCTAAAGAAATGAAAGCAGTTAATTAAGGGATTTAGCCTTATCAAGATGACTACAGTTGAAAGCGGAGATTCATTTTTTGAATGAGACAAGACACTGACTATGGAAAACAACAAGAATGTACTTTGAAGACATAGTCAACAATGATGCAGAAAGGAAGGACTATTACATTTCAGCAGGTGTAGGAGCAAGGAGAAAAATATTCAAACATCTCAAGCTGAAAGCAGAGGTATTCATCAAATAACCTTTTTACTCCGTAAAGTTATTTACTTCTCAGATGATAACGAGAACATTATTTTCCTATTGAAAGGCAGAGATAGAATTTAATAAAATACTTCAAGATAAATTGTCATAAAATCAGAATGAATTGGAAGCTGCAAAATTGGATCTGGAATTATAGGAAAAGACAATAGAAGCCAGAGAGGCCATTGATGAGTTTGAGGAATCAATGTGGTTTAAGTCCTACCTTTTCTATAACCAATTGCAGACAAGAAAGAAAAAGATGAATAATCCTGTTGCTGTGAAGGTTAAAGAGACGCATCTATTGGAATCAAGAGTATCTGATGTCACACTTTCAACCAATGTTGGAAGAAGAAGCTGTACAAGAGATACCTTGGAAATTAAGAATCGTGTTCGAGCACTGGATAGGGCTGGGGCAAACTTGTAAGAAGATTAAGACTAAAAATGGCTTTATGAACAGACCAATGACCAAAATCTGTCTTTTACACGAAGAAGAAAGATTTAATGATCGACTTTCACTTTTCTTTAAATATTTACCTGATGTATTACTATGTTTTATTTTTTTTCTTTGTAAAGTACTGGTAATTATTATTTTTAGATATAATAATTAGAGACTGGTATTGTAAGGATTAAAATGACTTGCAAACATATTCTTGCAAACCAGTAAATATTGTGTACAAATTCCATAAGTGTCTCCTAGTAACAGCTAATTCCAAGGTTAGCTAGCTCTGCATGTTTAAAATAAACATTCTGTTTGAGTTTGCTTTTGTATTGTTTAGAACCAGAGGAGCATAGAGATGGTCCAGATTATTGATTTGACTGTTCCTTTATATGTATTGATACATTAATGTTATATTGTTTGTTTTAAGTATAGTTTTAATTGTTTTAACATAGTTCTTATCGCATAAATTTCTAATAAAGAGTTTTTAAAAATTCTATGCTACTTTAGAACTGACTTTTTATTTAATGGGTCAAAACAACAGTGTCTCCATGCTGTCCAACCGATTATAAAGGAAGATAGTTGCAATGGACAGCATCAAAAGAAATTGCCACGAGGACTGGAGTTTCAATCATTTGTGAACAGGAATTTTAACAACAAAGATGAAGTCAGCAAACTTCCTTTGTATTTATAGTTAGAAAAAAAATCAAGGTGATAGGTATGTAAGGTTAGAATGAAAAGTTATGGAAATTACACAAAACTTGGTCTTCATAATGTCCCAGGACAAAGATCAAATTTGACAGACTGGTAGATATCAAATTTAAAAGTAGAAACTATAATGCACCTGTAGTATTCGAGATATACTCAGAGATGTGTTGTGATGAACTTAAAACCACTCAATGGAAGCTGTTATGAGCCCAGAGGACCCCAAAACCCAGCAGCAATAGATATTCACCAAGACAAACGGTTACTTAAACTAAAGTTGCTTTTAATTATCTTTAAACATGAAAACAGAGTCAAACTTTAACTTATTACTATTAACTTAACAACCTAACTTAACCCCCTTCTAATTCCAAGTGCACGTGTACGTAATGTGTGTGTAAGTTCAGAAAAGTTCTTTGATTCTGTTAGGTCTGCTTTGTTCATGAATGAGTGAGACAAACACCAGGCTGAGTCGAAATCAGGGTCCTTTGTTCTTTATTACCGGATTGTAACACTTGTGACCAACCATGTTAGTCGGAGAATGCATTCTGCCGTTATCAGCAAAATGGTGATTTTTTATACCCTTGGATATGTGCTTAGAACATCATCATATCATTACTTGTCCAATGACTAAAACTGTTGCTATCCTTTCCCTGCTAGCTTCCTGCCTCTCAATCCATCAATGTCTCTCTTATCTTGTAAGTACAAGGATGCATTCACATCTTGTTACAGCCCTGTACATTCCCATCTCATGATGTTTTACCTAACAATTCACAGTCCAGTCTAACTCCTCCAAGTTTACTAATTGCAGGCAATTCTTATACTGTGCACAGAATTTAACATTTATGAAGTTCACCAGGCTTTGGTGCTTGAAAGGTAAGTGGTTACTGCTCAGGAAGGCTCTTGTCGGTATTCAGAGAGAGATTTGTTGTTCGGTGGGCACCCACAACTGATTCCTTTTAATCAGCCACTTCAGTGTCTTGCCAAAGACACTTGGCCCATCAGGGTTTTCCAGATGATAACCTCTTTCTTTCAAGTCATCACAGAGTTCCTTATTGTTTCTCTTTTTTCAAGTGAATCATTCGGCAGCCAGTCCTCTCCTCTTGTGTGAACCACAAGGGCTTTGACCAGGCTGGTCAAAGCACTCACAACCCATCTTCCAAATGGGTTTTTTCCACAAGCTTTCCAGCTTGTCCTGTTTCAGTCCCACCTGCTGCTGCTGACTGTAAAATTGTAGAACTGAATCCTCTCTCCCTCTCACAGAGAAAAGCCTGTTTTTTTTCTCTCACTCTGCTTTCAAAACTATATGACCCTCTTAGAACAGCAAGCAGCACTCCCAGACCGCCAGTGGCTCCGAACCTACTCCTGAGAGTCTTTCATCTATTGCTTTTCAAAACAACAATCCATTATTGAAGTCCCTTGGGCACTCTTCAAAGTTTTAGCAAAGGTTCTCGGAACCAGCCTGTTTGGCATGAGCAGAACTCCAGTATTTTAAATGAGATCTCTTTTGAAATGTTCGTATATGACCTACTCTTAAAAAAAAACTATCCCAATTTATTTCTTTTAAACTTATCTATAATCTGTCACAAAGCAAAGATTAATATGAAGGAGTATGTTACACCTTGGCTCTTCAAAGTAGAACTTTTTCCTCATAGTATATCAGAAAACAACGAGGAAAAACTGTAGAGATGGATGAGGTACCTTTAAACTAGTGGATCTCTGACTGGCCCTCTTCGATATTTCCTCTCTTTAAAGTTTAGACAAGCAGGGGAGTAGGTACATCATATACCCTAGCCTGGCAGAGCAGTCCTCTTCTAGAGGGCCATCACCTTGCGACCGAGTGCCGAGCTTTTGGAAGGACAAACATTGAGCTGTGAGGGAAAGATTACACCCGCCTTGCCAGCCAGATCAGCGATCAATGGGGTGACAGATGTCACAGCCAGATCCCCCTCACACCCCAATATTTTCTCTCTTGAAGACAAATCCTTTTGCTAGGAGATATGTGTCTCGAAATTGAACCAGAACCATTTCCATGTATTAAAATATTTTTGGACACAACAGCAGCAGGCAGTATTGGTTTTCAAATAAGAACTACTAAATTACATGAAGAATTTCTCAAATGTGTTACACCATATGTCCTGCATCAAAAGAAAAGTTAAGTCTTGAGCTGCGAACTTCTTTCTTGATGCTGTAGGAAATATGTTCCATTGTCATGATCTTGCTTCCTGATCAAAGGAAAGGTCATTACACTTTAAACACCTACTTCCCTGGCAGGCCTTGAGCGTGGCTGGCCACATACAAATTATCTTCAAATTACAATCACAATTATCATTTGTTCTAACTTTCTGATCGATTCATATTAGGGTCATACAAAATGAAAGCAGTACGCAGATATTGCCAATATTAGCAAAAGAGTGGCTGTAATGCTGAAAAATACCTCTATTAATTTCCACAGAGAATTGTTCATTCATTGATTTTAACTCAAAATTGTAATAAAGATGCAGAACATAATTGCCAACATTTGAAGATGTGTAGTTTCAAGAGATTTGCAGGATTCCTTCAAGGTTAATTTGCAGGTTGAGTTGGCACTTAGGAAGGCAAATGCAATATTGGCATTCATTTTGAAAGGACGAGAAGAATAAAAGCAAGAATGTAATGCTAAACCTTTATCAGGTGTCAGTTATATCAACTCTGGAGTGTTGTGAGCTGTTCAGAGCCACATATTTAAGGAAGGATCTATGAGAATGGTCCTGGGATGAGAGAGTTAACGTATGAGAAGCGTTTGATGGCTCTTGGCCGGTACTCACTGGAGTTTAGACAGAGTGGATATGGAGAAGATGTTTCTAATAGTGGGAGAGTCTAGGACCAGGGGACACAACCTCAGAATAAAACAAAAGTCTGCAGACACCGTCATTGAAGTAAAAATACAATGCTGGAGAAACCCAGCTGAGTTTCTCCAGCATTGTGTTTTAACTCAGAATAAAGGGACGGCCCTTTCTAACAGTAATGAGGTGAAATTGCTTCAGCCAGATGGGAGGGAGGGTGGGTGAATGTGTGAAATTTATTGCCGCAGATGGCTGCGGATGCCATCATAGAGTATTTTTAAAGCAGTGATTGATAGATTCTTGATATGTAAGTGTGTCAAAGGTTATGGGGAGAAGGCAGGAGAATGGTGTTGAGAGGAAAAATACATCGGCCATGATTTGAATATGGTGGAGTAGTATCAATAGGCTGAATGGCCTAATTCTGCACCTATGTCTTCTATTCTTGAATGTAAATTACCATAGGTGGACAAGTTGTTTTGAAATTGGGATGGAGTTTATGGGCACGTGTGAGAGTTAAGAGCAACAACGGAAATAAATTGATGGGAAAGCTGAATAGCCTCATTCTACATCAGAAGGAAATAATAAATAAAAATAATGTAATCTTTTTAATTTTTCTGACACATTTTCTATAGTAATTCTGATATTTTTCTGTTCTGCTCTCTGGAATCTTGGTTCCCAAATATATCCAGATTTTCCTTTGTGAAAACAAAACCAAAGTATGTACCTATTGTGACAGTACAGATCTATCACCAATGTACATAGTGTATATAGTTACTGTATCTAGACTGTGCTTACAGCGATTGGCTGAGAGCTAAGCCACGCCTACTGTCTGGGACTTAAAGGGTTGTGTCCCTAGCCAGGTCGGATCATTCCGGACTGGTCGGCCACCTGTGAAGAGCTCCTGTCTTTTGCTAATAAAAGCCTTGGTTTGGATCAACAAGTCTTTGGTTCTTTCGACGAGCTCTACACCTATATTAATAGCTTTGCCATCTCTTTGTTCCCAATTACGATTTCCCTTAATTCTAAATGTAAGAATGCACATTGGTGTTCCCTTGCCCTTTTTGTTGATGTTTTTACAGTTCAATTTTATGTTCCACGCAAGTTTAGTCTCATTTTCCCCTATTAATTGACCTTTTAAACCATCCTTTGCTGAATTCTATACCAAATGCAATCCAAAGGCCTGCTGCTTTATTTGGAAATGTTGGATGCCTCTTCTTTGGAACAAAGACTCTCCCGAATTTCCATTGTAAATCACAAATAAACCCTCCCTCCTAACTTATTTCGAAGCCAGACAGGAATGAATAATTGTTGTACTTATATATCCATTGACTACCCAGCATTAACCCATTAGGTAAAGTTCCACAATCGATCATAGCCAACATGCCTCAAACCCTCCAGGTTTACTTTGTTCAGATTCAGGATGCTAGTTTATGATGTTTATCCATGGCCTTTTAGTTTGTCAAACTGGGGCTACCTGCACATTGGAGGAACTACACCTAATATTTCATCTGGGCACTCTCCTACCAGATGGCATTAACATCAACTTCTCCAGTTTTCTAAATCTCCCTCTTTCCCTATCACTCCCTTTCTTCCAACTCTCCACTTGTTTTTCTTCCCTCTCCATTCAGAGAGTAACCCCCCCCTCCCCACTATCACCTGCTTTTTCTCTTTTACCCTCACAACAATATCTACCTATGACCTCCCACCCATTAACTCATACTCCTTCTCTTGTGCCTTCCTGCCTCCTCACCTCTCCTCCTCACATATTTTTATTCAGTCACCTACCTGGGTTTTGATAATACCTTTGAAACGTTAGTTACCCTTTACTTCCTGTAGATGCTGTGTGATCTGCAGGGTTTCTCCTGCAATTTTGTGTATTTCATCTAGAGTGTGCCTGCTGATTACCCCACATCAATGCAATGGCCAATAAAGCGTACCAGAACCTCTAGAATCCTGAAGAAATCACTCATGTCATTTGTGTCCTCAACAACTTCTACAGGTGTACCATTTAAAGCACCCTGTCAGAGCACATCACTGTGTAGGACAGGAACTGCTCTGCCTTGGTCTGCAAGAGACTGCACAGAGTTGTGAATGCAGCTTAGACTATGGCCCTAATACCCACCCCACTGATTCCATTGGTACATCCTGCTCCTTTTGTTTCTGATTCTATTTCTTCAATCTCCATCTAATGACAAAGTCTCCCTTCCCACTCACAAAACTATCAATGATGCCTTTCTCATTGCACAGCCCCTAGTCAAGGATGACCTGCTTTCCTGCCAATTCCCTAACTTATTATTCTAAACAATACATCACCTAAACAATCCAAGTATTCCTGTTTTTCAATATTATTGCTAACTTGTTGAACCAATTGATGTACAGATTATGCCACCCACGATTATAGTTGCATCAGCACTCACCTCTAGCATTCAGGCAAGAAATTGGAAATCAGGAAATTGCTGTTCTAAATTGCCTTGCTCCTCCACAAACTTCTCAATGGTACAGTGGTGTGAAATTGCACTGAAACCCATCAGATCTTCACTGACCATGCCAGAAAGTTTGAAGCATTACTCAGTCAAGTGCAAGTCCTGTTTAATAGTAGGTTAAATATTGGTTACAGCTAAAGGACCTCTCAGCCTTTGAAATTTTACATTTTAGATGTATATAGATTCTGAAGCCTTCTGATTTAAATTAGAAATTTAAAATAGTAAAATGTTTAAATATTGCTCTAAACATGCTCATTTTGTCTTTTATCTCTCATAATCTGCTTTTTCTTTTGAAAATGCATTAATTCATTCTCCACTTTAAATTTAATCACCCATGTGTATCACAATTTCACAAATCTGTCCATATATTTGCTTGCTACAATCCTCCTTCTGATTACAAGTCCAAGATCTGTGACATTTGCAAACTATGGAATGAATCAATTCATTCACCAATGGATATTGGGAAGAAATGTAATGCCAATGTTGCCACCCTGGGAGACATCACTGTATTTCATTCTTGTTTGAATAACAACAATTCTTCACTCGTTTTTGCCTTGTCAACCAGCCAACGATATGGCATGTGTCCACTACTGTTTAAATTCTTTGGACCAACTTAACATAAAGGTTTATAACGTCATATTCTGCCAAGTAAAAATCAGAAAATCCGAACATACTTACATCAATGACACCTCCTTCAGTAATCTCTACTGTGGATTAAAAGGGAAAAGGTTTAGGGGGAGCATAAGGCGGGAGCTTTTTCCACACAGAGAGTGGTAGAAATGTGGAACAAGCTGCCATCTGAAGTGGTGAATGCAGGCTTAATTTTAACATTTAAGGCAAGTGTGGACATGTATACAGATAGGAGAGGTGTGGGCTGGGTGCAAATTGGTGGGACTAAGCAAAAAAAAATGGTTTAGCACAGACTAGAAGGGCCGAAGGGGACTCTATATGTGCTGTAAAGTTCTATGGTTCAGTTGAAGAATTCATTTGTTATTTACTCAGCCAGTGACATCACGGTCACCAGTCTTCACTCTATCATGGACATCTACAAGAGGAGGTGTCTTAAAGCATCCTCTATCCCCACCATGCCCTCTTCACACTGCTATCATCGGGGGAAAAAAGGTACAGGAGCCTGAAGACGAGCACCCAGCTGCACAAGGAGAGTTTCTTCCCTTCTGCCATCAGATTCTGAATGGACAATGAACCACAGAGATGACCTCACTTTACCCTATTTTCTTGCATTATTTATTTATGCTTGAAAGGTAATTTATAGCAATATTCGCTCTGTAATACTGTCACAAAACAATGAGTTTTGTGACATGTTAATGACAATAAATTCTGATTCTGTTTCTGTTAAGGTAAAACTGTGAAGGTGATTTGTCTCAGAGGACTATTTTAGCCCATATTTATTACCCTGCTTTTCCAAATAGAAAGCAGGTTTGTCTCAGGTTATTCTCTCCACCAGTGACGAAATTCACCACCAGCTTCAATGTACCAGCACAGCCTCTCGTCAATTGAGGAAAAGGGTAGTTAGGTTCAAATCCACAGACATCGAATCAAACTCATGGCTAACCATTGTTGTCCAACTTCACAAGAAGAATAAGCAAACTGATGTCATTGCCCTCTTCCACGTCAACTACCCCAGCAAAGGACTCAACTACACTGAGTTGGCTACATTGGGTATGCCACGTCCTTGGTATACCGGATCCCAGATTCCCAGAACTCAGATTCTTTGCAGAGCTCAGTCATGGTGAAAAATTACCAGATGTACATTCATGAAGAAATGCAAAATCCCCACTGCAAGAAATCTTTTGTCCCACGTATGAGTCTACAGATATCATAAATGCTTCATTAGCCATCTCAGAATCTACCAAAGAGGTACAAAAATCAAAATTTATTATCATGAACATGTCACGAATGGCAGCATTACAGGTGCAAATATTCACAGTGAGAATGCTGACTGATCAAAGGAACTATTCACACTCACCATCTGAGACAATATTTATTTATTTATTTGTATATATAAGTAGTGTATATTTGTACTGCATATGCATTGCTTGTCTGTATACGTGTCATGTCTGGTTGTACGTCTGCATGTTTTCCACCAAAGACTGGAGAACGATGTTTGGTCAGGTTGTACTTGTGCAATCGTATGATAATAAATTTGAACTTGACTTGAACGTGACTTCACAGATTTTGAGAATAGAGATGAGGAAAAGCTTCTTTACGCAGAAGGTGAATGTTATTTGATATTTACTTGAAGGGCCATAGTTTCAAGACTACAGATCTCGTGTTTCAAATAGGATTAGATAGCTCTCATTTCACTGGCACTGACAATAATGAGTCTTTATATTTGAATCACCGCTGAGGATTATTCTTAACATGTACTGAAGCTCATTATATTTTCCGCTTGAATTATTTGTTCTTCCCATGTGAGAATTCCAGGATAAGTACCTTTTATAAGTATTACAATTCAGTGGAACCAAATGGGATGCTGAATTGAAACAAACAGCCTTACGAGATTTTGAGACAATTTTGAGCTTTTTCAGAGAGGTGGCCATCCATAATGGTCATGTAAACCTCGAAGAGTACACGGGCTCAGTGACTGGCTAAGTGATGCCCCAAGATCAAATGCTTCACAACCAGGGGCAACCAGAATCCATGGTTTGACGCAGAGGACTGGGCCCTTCTCAGAGCCCGTGATGCTGCCTGCAGGACAGAGGACAGGATGACACTGACCAGCCAGGGCTGAACTTTCCCATGTAATCCAGAAGGCAAAGCATGGGTATGAAAATAAGATCCACAGACAGCTGTGTGATACAGATAACACAAGGTGCATGAGGCAAGGGATCAAGACTATAATAGGTCCAAAACCTTGTGAGTTAAAGACAATGATGCCTCCCTTCCAGACAAATCGAACAATTTCTATGCATGGTTTGATGAGAAAAACAGGATGACACTGAAGAAAGCTCTGTGTCCCCCTGATGAATGGACCCTCTGCATCGCCCTGGCCAAGGTGATGAGAACTCTATCCAAGGTAAGTCCACACAAGGCAGCGGGACCAGACAACATACCTGGTCTTGTACTGAAAGACTGCATAGACCAATTGACGGAGGCATTTACAGACAACTTCAACACTTCACTGCAGCAGTCCATTGTCCCTGCAGGGTTCAAGACACCACCATCATCCCAGTACCCAAGATGGTGGCAATAACAGGTCTCAATGACTACTGCCCTGTGGACAGACCTCCATCACTATGAAATGTTTTGAGCATCAAAGTACACCTCCAAGAAAAATTGGACCCATTTCAAATCACCTAAAGAAGAAACTATTCCACATATGATGCTATAGCTTTGTCCCTTCACTCCGTCCTGACCCACCTTGAGAACGATGCCTTAAACACCAGGCAGCTGTTCATCAGCTCAGTGTTTAATGTGATCATTCCACAGAAGCTGATGGATAAGTTATCCTCACTGGGACTCAACACCGCTCTCTGTAACTGGATTCTGGGCTTCCTAATGGAAAGACCACAGTCTGTCTGGATCAGTCAGAACATCGAGCACCGTCATGCTGTGTGCTCATCCCGCTCCTGTTCATGTTACCAACCCATGACTTCATTGCCAGATCCAGCTCCAACAGTGTCATCAAGTTTTCAGATGGTACAACACTAGCTGAACTCATCAGCAACATTGATGAGTTGCACCACAGAGAAGAGATGAAAAATCTTGTGATATGGTCCAAAAGTAACAAACTGGGTCTCAATATGGACAAAGGAAAGGAAATAATTGTGGACTTCAGGCAGGGTCAGTACCAAAATGAGTGTTAGAGGAGGGCATTAGGATAAACGGTGGGGAGCACAGTCCAATGCTCATAAACTCACTCAGCGGGGGGGAGTGGGTGGGTGGTGATGGTGGTACCTACCTGCCAACGAATATTGTAGTCCTCCTTCCCTCCGAGGAAGCAGACAAAAGTTCTGCTTTTATTGCATACAGAGGCACTAGCGTGCATCAAGCTAGACACCAGTGACACTTGATACACACTAGTGACACCGGTAGGAGGGGCGGGTGTGGAGAGTCGCTAGCATGTGCCAAGCTAAATGCTAGTGACGTGGGCGGGGATGGGTCTGACGGTGAACAATGGCCGCGAGAGTCTGGGGGGGGGAACAGCACATCACTTGGGGTGGGGGAAGGAATGCCCGCAGATGCCCCCCTTGGCACCGAGCCTGACTTCTGGAGAACCAGGAATGACCACCCTTCACTACAAATCAATAACTCTGTTGTGGATAGAATAGAAAGCACCAAGTTCCTTGAATTCCACTTAACTAGTGATCAATTGTTGACACACATCTCTTCATTTGTCAGGAAGATGAAACAGTGATTAAATTTCCTGAGAAACAGGCAAAGCTACCAGCTGCCATCATGTCAAGAGACCATCCTGGCTGGCTGCATCACAATATGGTACAGTTGCTGCAGAGAAATGGATTGGAGGTCAATCCACAGGACCATAAGATAGACAGAGAGGATCTCTGGAATCTCCCTCCAACCCATCGATGTAATCTACCAGGATCGTTGTCTGAAGAGGGCATAAAAAATCACTGAGGACCCCTTCAACCCTGCACTCAGCATCTTTCAGCTGCTCCCGTTGGGAAAGAGATACAGGAGGATCAGAGCCAGCACCACTGGCTATGAGAATTCTAAAGGACCAAAGGTACTGCTCACACTAACCATCCAAGACTCTACTATTCTCAATGTTTATTTATTTATTTGTATATATGGAATACTAATTTGAATCGTGTATTATTTGTCTGTACGTGTTTTATGACTGGTTGTGTGTCTGAGTCTTTTGCAGAGGACCGGAGAATGCTGTTTCGTCAGGTTATACTTGTGCAATCAGATGACAATAAACTTGACTTGATCAGAATGGACAGTGCAACCTACAAAGTTACAAAAGAAGAAAGGGAGCACCTGGCTAATTATGCTCAGTTTCCTGTGTCCAGGATTTAAACTAAAATTCATGATAATCAGCAAGAGATTGTCAGTCACAAAATTACTCTGGAAGAATGACAGAAAAAACTCTGAGCTTCAACATAATACAGAAAGAGAGAGAACAAAGGAAAACATAGGTTACCTTATTTGAATGAAATCTGGATGTGAAGTTAACGTTATTTGTATTCAGCTTCATGAGAGATAATTGAAAATTATTTAAAATTGCAGTCAGCATTGTAGCTATTGACTTGCTTTTGTACAGAAAAAGATGAAATATGAAAATGTGTCAGTACAAGGACTTTGATTTAATTTCAATGGATGTCTGAATGCTTGACCATGAATGACTATGAAATTTACATCATTAATTGCAAGTGCACCTTGAAAAAGTATATTTTCTGCAATTGTCCTGTTCACTGAACAGAAAACTGAGCATTTCCAATATTTGTTATTAATCGACTAAGGTTTATTCATATAGACAAGTACACTTGAATCATATTTTTGGTTTTGAACTAATTTAAATTACAATGAATCTTTTGTAAGTCCATAACCATGAAAATGATTCCTAAAAGTTGATAAAATTTAGAGTTCCTAACCCTTTAAATGCATCGTGTTTTTAAATTGTATGAAAGAATGTATGCTTTGTTTTTTCAAAAAAGTGTAGTGAAGAGAAAAGGTTAAGAATTTTAATTGTAGACATTATCTATTTTCTTTTAATGAAAAACTTAGAGATGAAATATGGCCTTGAATTGAAAACTAGTTTTCAAGTAATTAACTTTTAAAAAAATTTGTATTATTTCGACAGTAGTTTAGAAAATTAATTTTGTTGCATTCATATTAAATTAAAACAAACCCTATTGTTTTGTATCAATATTAATATTTTCTAAAACACATTTTAATTAATTTATTTTAAGACTGAGATCTGACATTTCAGTTTGACTCCCTTCAGATGTCTGAGTATCATTTAACTTGATAAAATGGCGGTCAGAGAACTTGCTTGAAGTTAGGTTGTAAATTGCATTCAAGCATGAATTTCTCCTGTTAACCCGAAAAACATTTTGTTAGAGGAGAAAAAAAGAAAATTAGCTGTAATAGGGTACAAAAAAAATAAGGTCAAGAGTTTTATTCTTAAATATGGTTCACAAATCTGCTGCTTTAGTTAAATTGCTTTTGATTTCTTTTCTGAGCACACTGGCTCCAGTAATCCAGAGTCGAGCAGCATGGGACCCAAGTCCGCATTAAACATCAACCATTCATTTAAACCAGTGGATCTCAACGAGGAACGATTAAAACAGGGGTTTTCAAACTTTTTCTTTCTACCCACATACCACCTTAAGCAATCCCTTACTAATCATAGAGCACCTATGGCATAGGGAATATTTAAAGTGGTATGTGAATGGAAAGAAAACCACTAATTTAAACTATTATCATTTTATTCTCTCCATATTCTCATCAACTACTCCAAGATCTCACCACTTTATGGACAATTTACAGTGGCCAAATCACACGACTGATTTGGGAAAATATAATGGTGCTGCTCGTTCACTGTTTTAACTGAACTTAACTCTGAACTCTGCATTTTTTTTTTATTTTGGACTACCCACTGTATTTCAAGGATAGGCTGACTTGCCTGGGTTGCACACAAAACAATGGTTTACACTATATCTTGGTACCGGTGACAATAAACTATTCAATTTAGTAATGCCAGCACAGAGAGAGGTCACTGAGAAGGGCTGACCAATGAGGGCATATGAGTCGAGTTTAGAAATAAGAGCAGATGATCATTTTGCTCAGGTTATGCTGTACACCTCTCAATAGACAGAATTATAATTAGAAAAACAGACCTGTATTTCCAGCATCTTCTGGTTTCAATTCCAATTTCAAGCATCTGTAGTTTTATTGATTTGTAATGCTTGTGATCAGATGGAATTCCAGAACTGCTGGTGGTCAGTAAATAAATAGAGTTGCAGGAGAGGGTTATCGAATCATTGATTGGGATGTGAGAAACAATGCGGAGATCAAGGTCACTGCCAAGGTGGGCATGAAGAATCTGAGACAGAGTTGTCACAAGGGGCAAGTATCTTTAACATTATCTTTAAATAGTTGGCTCCTGGCACATAGGTTTCCTTTAAAAATGTTTAGATCAGCAGGCCTCTCAAGTGTTGTCAAAGTCCGTTTCTGCAGGAATGGCAGGCCTGCCTACTGAACATAATACACACCTTCCTTCAATTAATTATCCCACTGTTTAACATGTTGTATCTTCCCCAAAATACTTAATATGCCACATTCTTCTGCCTCCGACAAAACCAAGAGAATTTGTGTGACAATTTGTGCAATATTTCAATTGCAAAATGATGAATAAGTACTGTAATTTTGAGGGCTTGCTTTAAACTCAGACAGTGCACATGCCAATCGTGGTGAAAATATACTTCCATCCCAGCACAACAACCAATCTATCAACAATACCCCTCCCCCAAACATCTCCCATTCCCTCCAATGACAAATTGCTAACACCACTTTGAAAATTCAAGTCTTCTGATGACTAATTTTTGACACACATTGATCTGATTTTTTTTGGATTTTGTTTGGTTAGCATGTAAATTCCATGCATAGGGTCCTCCATGCATTAGTCTATCCAATAAAATAAATCACAGTCCGTGCACTTCATAGTCAAGTCACGATTTTCCATTATGGATGATTTTTCATTGGAAATGAATCACATAGGACTCAAAATGTGGTACTAAACAACTATGTCCATTACATACCATTCTCTTGAAGGGAGACTTCACACCCATGAAAGTTATTGCAAGTATAGAGTCCACTGGCATTCTGATCTCACGAAAGTTTGTGTCCTTAAAATTATCTAATTAACTCCTTTTGCTCAGTCTGCAGACATCAAAGAGGTGCCTTTTTTTGATTCTCACAAGCACAAAAATACAATGTTCCAGATCACATTGTTTAGGTAAAATTAATAGATGAAAAATGTTGGCCAGAGCTTATACTATTTTCTGATGAATTTCTAAAAAATAATACATTGTATGATTATCCGTTATGTGGTGTATAAACTGTTTGAGTTTTGAGTCAGGCCCAAAAATTGCAGCAAAAAAAAATATCAGCACAGAGCTACTGAAATATAGCATGGGGGTCATCAGAGAAATTCTTCATCTCTTCCGAGGCGACACTTCACTTGACAATGAAAACTGCCATTTTCAGCTAATTAGTTGGTGTAATTGCATTAAAACCACACCAACAGCACTTAATTTATGCATATTTCCTACTCTTATTAGCTTCAGATGACAATACAAATATTGCTGGTTAGCTAAACACTTTCTTTTTAAAATATCTTTATTAATGTTTTACAATACTGTCATTGAACAGTACAATTACACAATGTGCTACAAGATGCCGAAAAAAATAAAAAAAATTAAAACATTATACTATATTCTCATAATAAGGAAATCTAGAGCACAATAAAATAAGATTTAACAACAAAAAAAAACCCAAAAAGAAAAATTTCAAAACCCCTTCCGCTAAATAAGGTTGAAAGTTGTCATGTATGAATCAAGTGACACCAACTTGGAGAGGGACAACACAGCACCAAAATACCATAACAACCTTGAATCTCAAGATTATGATAATTGTCCATAAATGAACCCTGTGTCTTCTGGAACTTAACATTTGAATCCTTTCTAAAATATCTATTTTTTTCTCTAGAGTTAAACAAGCCATAACATCTCTTAGCCATTGTGCATGTGTTTGTGGAGCATTATCTTTCCATTTAATGAAAATTGCTCGTCTGGCTAACAATGATGTAAGAGATAAAATTTAACTTTTAATTGAAGTCAGTAATACATCAACATCTTGAGGTAATCCAAAAGGAGCAATTAAAGGAAAAAGGTTCCAATTTTTACTTAAGAATTACCGGTAGTGTTTGAAAAACATCTTTCCAAAATTCTTCTAAGCCAGGGTAGATGTAGAACATATGAACCAAAGAAGCATCATCTATTTTACATTTGTCATACAGAGGATTTATGTCTTAATAGAAAAGAGACAATTAACTTTATCCATATATGCTCAGGGTATCACTTTAAATTGCAGTAACCAATGTCATGCACAAAAGGAAGTAGTGTTAATCAAATTTAAAATGGAATCCCAAACCTCATCATGAAAGATACAAGTCCTGCTCCCAGTTGTTCTTGATTTTAACTAAGGGAGCTAGTCTTAGATCTGCCAAATTATCATAACAAAGAGATATTAAGCCTTTATGGGAAGATTGTAGATCAAAAAAGGTGTCAAGAACAGTCGCCTCAAGGATTCTAGGAAAATCAGGGATCTGAGATTAAGCAAAGTGTCTAATTTGTGAATATCTAAAAAAAAATAAGTTTGGGGTAAATCACATATTACCACCAATTAATTGTTTAAAAGATGCAAAATTGTTGCCAATAAAAAGGTCCTTAAAACATTTAATACCCAATCTGTGCCAGTCATTGAAAGCAGTGTCTTCTAAAGAAGGTATAAAAAGGAGATTGAATATAATAGGGCTGTCAAGAGAAAAACTCTTGAAATCCAAATAAATCTTCTAAATTGTGCCAATAATCTCAAGCTATGTTTAACTATCGAGTTATCAGTTAGTTTATATAAAGAAGATAAAGGCAATTCTAGAGTTGCCACCAAGAAAGTATACTTAACAAAATTAAGTTCTATTTCTACCCATGTGGGGTGGTCAAAAATGAATATCAAATTGTAGCAAAAAGGATCAAGTTACACATATTAACCACCCAGTAATAAAATCTAAAATTAGGAATACCAAACCTCCATTCCTTTTAGCTTTTTGAAGATGAACTTTATTTAAACAGGGATGTTATTTTTGCCATATTTAAGAAAATCAAAAAAAGCTTTAGGAATGAAAATTGGTAAAATGTTAATTTTAATATAAGAGATAATTTGTCCTTTCATGGTGTCCCAGACAATCAAGTTCGAAACTGATGACAAATTTGTATTAATGAAAAATCATTATCTGAAAATAAGTTAAAATTAAAATGCGAGTGTCTCCTTATAAAAAGAGAGTGAGGAAAATTCAAAGACAAAATAATCGGAGCATGGTCAGATATTACTATTCCTTGATATTCACAAGATTTGGTTGATGCAATCAATTAATTATCGATTAAAAAATTATCAATCTGAGAATAAAAACAGAGAATACTAGAGAAAAATGTGTACTCTCTACTATTAGGATGAAAAAAAAGACAAACATCTGAAAAATCAAAATTTGTTTAAAAAATTACAGTAGCAGATTTATATAGATTGGCAGGTTTAGGGGATGACAATCCAAAAGAGTATTTAGCCAACAGTTCAAATCTCACACCAAAACCAGTGAGTAAAGACTTAAATCTGGTAGGGCTAAAAAAAATCTTTCAAAAAACTTCCAGATCATCAGTGTTTAGGGGCATATACATTAGTAAAATCTATCATTTTATTATATAGTTTACCTGTAAGAATAATATAATGACCACATTTATCTGACAGAGAGTTATAATATACAAAAGGGATGTTCTGGTTAATTAAAATAGAAACTCCCCTGACCTTAGCACCAGATGAATTTCCACCTTTAGATGCATGATGTTAGCAAACACACTTTTGGGTTTAATTGGACTATTTAACCCTTCAATGTTCCAAGAGAAAAATCTTGTTAGATTAATCATGAGTCTTAATTAATGTTATGAAAACAATCCGGCACCGTTTGTCACCATTCTCCAAGCAGTCACCTTAAATTCACACAGTAACACAGCTTGTATAAACCATGAGGCCAAAACAACCTTGCCAAAGTCTGCTCCTTATACCCAATCACCCACCCCCACCCCCATACCTCCCAGCACTGACAGTTTCTAAACAGCAACAAGCTCAAAAAGTACATTTTAAAACCTTACACTTCTGCTGAAGAATCTTAATATAGCCTTTTATTTTAAAAAAGTACTAATTTTTCCCAATGAAAAATTATATAAAACATGACCAAAGTAAAAATTTGCAGCAAAGAAACACAATAAAACATATGTATAAATAAATTTGTGTTCCCTTCACACGATCAGTGGAAAAAAAACAAATATAACCTGATGTGTTAAATTCATCAATTCATCTCGACAGCGAGTATTCAAAATAATACCATATCATTAATAGTTAAAGAAAAACCCCAAAGAATATAAACATCCACTTATTACATTTTTTAAGCTCAATAAAACCTATATTTGATTAATATAAGATTTACCGCACTTAAAATAGACTACGAGCGTGTACATTATTCGAATGTTGCCCCTATTTTCCCACAATTGCTTAATAAACTAAGCGCACAACCCTATTTTCCCATGGTTGGATAATAAACTACATAAACTGTATTACTTTTGCTATTAATAAATTAATAACCAACATAGATAATTTTAAATAGTAAAATTAATATATTCCATTTAAATTTTTGCTGTCAAAAGAAAAACAAAATAAGTAAAACTTTTTAAAATTAAGAAAACACAAAATCATTAAACCATATAGTGAACAAAACATTACCCTTTCAATTAACAAAAAAAGAATAGCTAACTTCCCCCACTAACAATAAAACAAAGAAAAACCATCAGAATATAAAAAAAACCAGACAGCAACTAATAGCTCGTATTAGATTTGAAGTTGAAGGAGATTCACTGAAAACTTTGCGTACCACTTTCACCAATTTCAAAAGTGATCCACAGATGAGCTGGATATAACAAGACAGGTTTGAATCTTTTCTTGTACAGCTCAGACATTTTTTTTTTCGCATATCAATAACTTTACGAAAGTAGTCTTTAACGATTCTAATTCAGATTTTGTCTCTGATGAGCCTCATTGATAATACGATCCTTTACTTGGTAATAATGAAACTAGAGGATTACCAAATGTGAGCAGTGTCCTGAGGTTGGCATGGGAGCTGAGGATCGATGGTCGCCATCAAGCTCAGGCTTCTTAGAAAAAATCTCCCATCTGAAAACCTCCATGAAAAGAAGTCAGTCAGCTGGCCACTTTCCAAGCCCTCTTTTGAGATGAAGGTCCATATTTTTTAATGCCTGCTTCTACTCTCCAAATCAATCATTTTTGAAACTAACTTGAAGTTGTTCGCAGACAATTCAGAACAAAGCATTTGAAGCTTGTTAGAATGTTCATTAACTGACTCCACAACTCCCAAATGATCGTCAATTGCTGATATTGACTGTACAACCTTTTCAAGTGCAGATTTAATTTCCCGTTGTCTTAATGATGCGTGTATGTTTGCTCAACATGTCAGAAATGGAGTCTGCAATCAAGCATGGTGTCCCTTCCTCCATTTTGCCATTTTTACCTTTTTTTCACTTTTAGTAGCAGCCATTTCGAGAAACAATATTAATTAGTGAAAGCACAAAGTACAAAACACTTTGGCTAAAAATTAAAGGTGCATGAATGGGGAAAGTTTCAAAACGAACAGAAGCAACTAATTACTGCTGTATGCCATGCAATAGCCAGCCAGAAGTCTGTTAGCTAAACACTAAGTCTACGTTTTACCCATATAAACTCTTAAAATACCAGTTCTTCCCACTGAATGCTCCTTTAGAATCTTTCATGATTTAATTCACTCAGAATATCATGGTCAATGGTACTGAACCAAAACAGGGCTATTCTTTTTGGTGACAGAAAATGGTTATCAGAGCCTTTTACTTTCTTCAATCTTTGCTCCATGCTACAGTTGCCAGCCTTTCACAATCCACATTTGGATTGTTATTGACTGATTTATCTCATCATGTAGGAACTCTTAAGTCAGTAACTAAAGTACTTTTATAATGGCCCTTAATCTTCACATTGATTTTCAATTTAAATACTGATTACTTGAGTGTTCTTAATTTTTTACTTATATCCTCCAATTTAACGATTACATGCCAAGTTAATAGCCCATTTGCTTTTATGTGATTTATTCCATTGCTCATTTAAACCTAAACTTGTTTTAGCTCCAATAAAAGAGGTTAAATATTATAATTTGTCTCTCTTTTGTTTTAACACCTTTTTTGATATTTATTTTTTAACTCGATATTTGAATTTGCTATGTTTCAGACTGTATGTTAATATTTGATACATTAAAATACCTTTTTTTAACTTTTTTTCTAACTTCAGCAGTCATTCATGAATTCCTTCACTGGGGAACAAAAGGTACTTAGTGCAAAGAAAATTTACCATAAAAATTGTCACAGAAAGAAAGAAATTTATGGTAAAAATAGAAATCTTATCCAGCATAAATCTGTGAATAAGTGTCAAATAAAATTCTGGAACACACATTTAAGTTAATGAAGAAAAAATAAATGATGTGGTTCAACTTTCATCATGTATTTGATGAGACATTTCACAAAAGATCTATGAAAGGAATTAAAACAAAACTACTATTGTTTTACTATTTTGGGCATGTGAAGGGTTGAGTTATATTTGATATATTAAAGGAAAAGCAATTATCCCAATATAGTTTTCAATATATTTGAGTAATTTCACTATCTGGAAGCTATGCTAAACATGAAATGTAATCTCTATGTTACTGAAGGTTGCTTGGCAGCACATTAGCTCACAATGCAGAGGAAAGATGAATTCATCCATTAGATAAAAATGTTCACCATTAATGTCATCAGCATCAAGGAAAAATAATTAACTGGTCCTATGAATTTCTTTAGGGTACACTTGACATTTCAAATAATTTTTCTGTAACCATTCAACAAACTGTGGATCCTGGTAAATTAAACTTTTTTTTCCTATTTATTCATCCAGCAAGGTCATTCGGCAAATAATTGCAATTAGAAGTGTGAAACTTTACATTATGTGGTTATGATCATTTATTGGTTTGCTAATTCAAATTATGTCATAATTTATTATGTACTGTTTTAGAACATTGACAGATAAAAATGAGGAATGATAATGTATGAAACTGTTCACAGACAAGTTACTCAGTTTATTGTTACATTCCATCAAATACCTTACTTCAGTATTGATTTTTAACCTTTCCAATTTCAAACTAAAAATATCCCACTGATAGTTATCTTAAATAAAATTGGCAAAAGTCACTTAAACTGTGACTTTTTTCTGCTGCTTGAAAATAAGTCTTATACAGGTTGAACCTCTATTATCTGGTGCTCTGTGGTCTGGCAACTCCTGTGGTCCGGCATGTTTTGAATCTGCCGCCATTAGTACAAATTCCTTATAGATGTTGTAAAGGTTGAATCTGCTGAGATAAGGACCGTGCTGTCTGTAAGGAGTTTGTACTAATGTCCCGATCGTTGGTGTTGTAAAGGCACTGGGATAACCGCTACACTAACCATGACAACCCACAGTATTATTTCCTGTTTTAAACTTTGTTCTACTTTTGATATGTTTACATAGGTTTTCCCTTAGAGGTCAATTTCTGGTTTCCGGAATTTTCTGTGTTCCGGCAATGGTCTGACATTGCCAGATTAAAGAGGTGCAACCATATAAAATAAAACAATCTTTCCATTTTCTTCATAAATTCTTTCCTAATATATATTTTTAAAATGAGATGAATTGAATTGTTTATTGTCAGGTGTAAATCAGTATTATTTTTTTTGCATGCTAACCAGGCAAATCAACCTCTACTAGTGCAACAATAAAAGCATATTACAATAAAAAACTCTCATGAAATTAATACCCAACTAATTCAATACAATAAAATCATCTTGATTATGATATTTGATAAAATTATGATATAGTGATACAAAAGTTGCAAAAGGAATATGATAACACAAGATCACTGGAATTGTGGGAAAAATGTAAGAACAAGGTCAATCTTACATCTTCCTGCTATGAAAGAAAAGCTTGAAATGTTAGTGGGAATAGTTTGTAGGTCACTTGGCAGTCAAACTCCCAGGTCAGGCTGGGATTCAACCAGGAAATATACTCTCACAGTGCGTCCTTAGAAGTTTAATAGATTATCCAACAACATGTCAAATCTCTTCAGGTTCTTTAGGAAGTAGAGGCACTTCTTCATGTGCCAGCTCCAGGAGAGGTTTTGTGAGGTATTGACTCCCAGGAATTGAAGGCTCTGACTCTCTCCACCTCCTATCAAGACAGACATGCGTTTGGTCCTTTGAACTCTCCTTCCTAAACTCGACAATCAGCTTCTGAGTCTTGGTGGTGATGAAAGCAAGATTGTTGTTCTGACACCATCCAACCAGATTCTTGATCTCGATCCTGTATTCTGACCCATAATTTCCAGTTATTTGACCAAATATAATTGGACCTTGTTGCAATGGCATGGGAGGACACTTAATTGTGAGAACAAAGACATTTGAAAGATTGTTTCACCAAAATAAAAATTCTATGACGATAATTACTTCAGGCTGTTTCTTCAGTAGGTCGTTAGACATTCTCTCAATTTGCATATTTGGTCTCAATTACTAATCAGCAATATTATGCTGATATTTTCTCCTGGCATTCTGCCCTGTTCAATGGTGATGTACATGCCTGATATTTCTTTTTTTATGGTAATATCTTTGATAATTGACTCTTTAACCTGATTTTCAGCCACATTGGAATTTCAGAGCAATCCAGAGTGATCATGATCTTTCTACGAGTACTGGCCTACAAATGAATAGATTTATTGAATTTGATTTGACAACTGATCTTGGCAGGATTTGAACAAGACCTTGGGGTTATTAATTCAGCAATTTAACCAATGCACCACAACAAGTGTCCAATTAATCAATGGAATTAATCAAACGATCGTTGAAACCATTGTAAATTATGCGTGTGTTACCACATGAAACCTTCACCTTTTCTGGAAGACGGACTGAAATAGCTAATTCACAGAATCACTGTTGGGTTTATTTACATAAAATTTATGATGACTACTATAGTTTTCACAGTCAGACAATTTATTTCTTGAAAATGCACAGTAATTAAAAATAAAACAGAGAATATTTAATTGTTCTGACCTTCTATGACTTACATTTTGAAGCTAGTTTGATTAAAACACAGTTAGCCTTTCTCAGTTAGCTGCTTCCTTGAAGTGCTGCTGAGTCTATCAGAGGAGAGAGAGACAGACAAATAGATAGATAGTGTCTGTTAAATGTTTCATGTTTTAATTGATTAAGGCCTTCATAGTGCATGATTCAGGGGAAAAGTGTAATTTATGGAAAAAAAATCCACAGCAAATTGATGCTCTAGAATTTTGTTAGAGTTGGGCCCTGTATTACAGTGCCTGCAGCAGACGTGGACTTACCCCTCCATAAATCTTCGTCCGCGAAGCCAAGCCAAAGAAGAGAGAGAAACAGGGCCAAGTTGACTGGAAAAGTAAGCAAGTTGAAGGGATGGCAGAGCAGAATTGGATGATATTTCTACAAGAAATAAAGAAAATGGAGGATGAATATATTCTAAAAAAAACATATGAATGGAAAAATGGCACAAATGTGGCTAACAAGAGAGGTTAAGGGTTATATAAAAGCAAAAGTCAGGGCATATAAGGAAGCAAAAATTATTGGAAAAACAGAGGATTGGAAAACTTTTTGAAACTTACAGAAAGAGGCAAAATCATTAGGAAATAAAAGAAGAATTATGAAAGAAAGTTGGCAAATAACATACAAAAGGATACTATGAGTTTTTTAAATATATAAAGAGCAAAAGAGAGACACGGTAGATGAAGGAGCGATTGAAAATTATGCTGGAGAAATTATAATGGGTAACAAAGTGATGGCAGAAAAACAAAATGAGTCTTTTGCATCAGTCTTCATTGAGAAAGACAATATACATGATAGAGGTCTCAAAGAATAGAATTAAGTATAGTCAGGATGATTAGAGAGATAGTGCTTAGTGAGATGAATGGACTAAAGGCAGATAACTCTCTAGGACCAGATGAGGTGCACCCACAGGTTCTGAAGGAGGAGGCTTTGGAGATTGTGGAGGCATTGAAAATTATTTTCTAGATATTAATAGACTCTGGCATGGTTCTGGAAGATTGAAAGGCCACAAATGTAGTTCCACTTTTTAAGGAAGGAGGGAGGCAGAAAAAAAGGTAATTATTGGCCTATTAGTCTGATGTCGGTAGTTTGAAAGTTATTGGAGTCGATCTTCAGGGATGAGGTTATGAAATATCTCAAGGTGTTTGATATAATAGGTCCAAGCCAGCATGGTTTCATGAAGGAATGATCCTGTCTGACCAACCTATTGTAATTTTTTGAGGTAACGTCAAGTAGGATAGACAAGGGTGAGGCTGTGGATGTTGTGCATGTTTCAAAAGGCCTTTGATAAGGTGATGCATAAGAGGCTGCTTAATAAGTTAAGAGCCCATGGAATTGTAGGAAATATATTAGTTTGGGTGGAGCATTTGCTGATAGGCAGGAAGCAAAGGGTGGGAATAAAGTGATCCTGTTCTGGTTGGTTGCAGATTATTAGTGGTGTTCCACAGGGGTCGGTGTTGAGTCAATATATATTCATAATTTAGATTATGGATTGAATGGTTTTGTAGCTAAGTTTGCAGATGACATCAAGATAAGTGATGGAGTAGGAAGTGTTGAAGAAACCAAAAGTTTGAAGAGAGACTTGGTCAGCTTAGGAGAGTGGGCAAAAAAAAATGACAGATGAGATACTATGTTGAGAAATGTACCGTTGTACATTTTCGATGAGGACATTATCAGGCAGATTATTATTTAGATAGGGAGAAGATTCAAAATTTACGAGTGCAAAAGGACTAGAGGGTCCTTGTGCAGGATCACCTAAAGATTAACCACGAGGTTGGTAAAGAAAGTGAATTCTATCTTGGCATTCATTTCAAGAGGAATAGTGTATAAGAGTAAAGAAGTGTTGATTAAGCTCTATGGGGCACTGGTGAGACCTCATTTGGAGGACTGTGTGCAGTTTTGGGCCTCTTATCTTAGAAGGGATGTAATGATATTGGAGAGACTAAAGAGAAGATTTACCAAGATGGTTCCTGGAATGCAAGGGCTAACATATGAGGAATGTTTATCGGCTCTTGGACTGTATTCATTGGAGTATAGAAGAATGAGCGGGATCTCATAGAATCATTTTGAACAGAGTAGATGTGAATGTTTCCGTTGGTGGGTGAATCCAGGACTAGAGGGGACAGTCTTAGATTAGAAGGTACCCATTTAAAACAGAGATGAGGAGAAATTTCTTTAGCCAGAGGATCATGGATTTATGCAGTTCATTGCTACATACAGCTACAGAAGCCTGATCATTGTGGGGAGTTTAAGGAGGAGATTAATAGGTACCTAATTAGTCAGGATATCAAGGGATAAGGGGAAAAGACCAGAATTTTGAACTAGATGTGAGAACAGTTTACCTCATGGTGGAGTTGTGGAGCAGACATGATGGGCAAATGGCCTACTTCTGTTCCTTTATCTTGTGATCGGCACTCCAGAACATCACGTCTGTTCAAGCAGAATGTTTGTTCATTTAAGATTTCTGCAGCGGTGCTTTTTTTTTTGAGGGTTTCGGTTTTTACTGTGGATTTACGAGTCAAGGATATGCCACAAATATCTTTGGACTCATAAATCTTTGCCTATAAATATTCATCTATATGTGCGGAATGTTAATGAATGAGTCAACTGTAGCCATGCTACCTGCATGCTGGACATACAGCTCTAGAATATTTAGGTGTATTTCAGGCAATTTGTGGATTGAGTGGATAGACCTTTTGTTTCTCTATGCGTCTTATTCTATTGTCGCTTATGACATTTAGTGAGTGTTAGCCAGTGAATGTTGCAAGTTTTTTCTTTCCCCAGTGTAGCATGAATGTTACATGTACAAGTTGATAAAACTAAGAAATGCCTGTTTACTTACTAGTACATGGAAGAAGATATCAGCTCACGCCAACTCCCATCGGAGCAATCCCATGAATTCCATTCCCCTTCGCCGTGCAACATTTTCTCTCTCTTCCCCTCCTCATGCTACTTACATGAAAGGGATACTTTGCAGTACCTTGTGAAATCAGCAGACAGAACTTTGGGATATAAGAGCAGCTGATAGAAACCCATGTGGTGACAGGGAGAATGTATAATCACCACAGAAATGGCACCCAAGATCAGTATTGAACTTGGCCAGCTGAAGCTGAGAGGATGCTCCATTGGTCACAACTGATGCTACACAAATTCCTTCTGGCAACATGGCAGAAGACTAAATATTCAGAGCAGATATCATATTCACAAGATATTATACAGAACAAATCAAGCAGTGAATGAAGCGATATATCTTCCTGGTGCAAATTGCAGGATTGAACCGTAGCATGGCTCATCAGTAAACTCAATTGGTTATGAGTCATGTGCCTATTTTGTAGATGTTGAACTGATAAACCTCACTAATTTGCAGCCTGGTCAGGGTAATCTCTATTGAAATAGGTCCAACTTCTTAAATTGGCAATGAGGATAGGATTCAGAAGCAGGATTTGTGTGGGTTTTGCACATTTCCAAGTGAGAATAGATTCATCAATTGACACACAAGTAAGCATTACTCTATCAAACGTCGACAGGTGTATTGTGGAAAACATAATGTCTGAGTTGGAAACCCAAGTGCCCAGGAACTCAAAAGCAGCAAACCTCATCACATCCATAACAGCCATCAATGTCCAGTCCATTGTAAGCATCTATTTGAGTCATTGCCTCAAGAAGGTTGCCAGCATCACCCTGGTCACATCCCTTCTCATGTTCCCTTCTGGAAAAAAAGGACAGAAGCCTGAAGTCCAGCACCTCTAGGTTCAAGAATTGTTTTGTTTTTAATCCAGCAGCTATCAGGCTCTTGAACCTCCCCACAGAACTTTAACCCTAACTAAAAACTAACCCCAAAGCACCAAAAATCTGCCTGCTCTACCAAAACATGATTAGTTTTTTTTGTAGTAATTGCAACTATAAAATGTATCCTTTGATATTTATTCTCTTTTTTTTTCTGTCTTACATTCAGGCAATTTAAATTCTAACTATCGTAGTTGGTACATCTTATGTTCCTGTTTGGCTGCAGCAAGTAAGAATTTTTGTACATCTGTTCATTTTGGTGAACCCGCCACTCCATTGTCCAACTGGCATCTGTAGTTGCGGGCCCCCACAGGATCAGGAGTTCCCAGTGGTCGGGGTTGGGGAGGAGGGGGACAAAGAATTCTGGGAGGCATGTGATTTCAGAGGTTGGGTTATTGTGATAGTACACCATCTGTAATTATTTAAACTCCTATGAAGATTCCATAAAATAGTTCTCTGTTGGTTCAACTCACAATCAACTCCTGTTGTGCTTTATTCACTGCACCACCTGCTACAACATTGTATTTATGTATATGACAATAAACTCTCATGAAACATTTATATAACAAGCTGTATGTTTAGGCATCCAGAATCTTAGAAAAGAAAGAGGGATTGTTTCAAATTTTGTTATTTTAATGGTCATTTGGTTCCATGAGAGTTGCAGCAGGACATTTAAGAATTATCTCTGGACATCAAATGAAACAGTGATATGATTATTTGAATTCAGTACTTTCTATTTCAAACACAAGATTTAATCCAATCAAAGATTTGTTATTTCCCCCCCAAAAAAATCCAAATTGCAACAAATTTAATGAAGTCTAAGAGAATTATTAAATCCTTGTAGGAAAATGAAATGTAGCTTGAGGATTTACTACATGTCACAAAATTGCATTTCAATTAGGGCAGGGGTTCCCAACCTGGGGTACATTTGCACTTTTCAGGAGGTACATTGGGTCTGAGAAAATAACCACTACTGTACAATACATGGTGTTGTAATCTGCAGTCAGATTGCCCAATATCATGTTTTCTTTAATCCTTAATATTTAGGAGTACACGGAAACCTATAAAAATGCCCAAGGGGTACAGAGGAACAAAAAGGTTGGGAACCCCTGAAATAGGGGATCAAAACTGACTAGCACTGGGACCAAGTGTCAATTTGTGATCAAGGGGTTGCATACTTTATGTTTTTACAGAGCTCCTGTACAAAATTAAAGAGTAATCTTGATCATGCATTTGCAATTACAGATAAATCAATGTGTGTTATCGCATACATTGTCACAAGTCCCCCAGCCGTCTTGGACCTCTCCATGCTGCTGGAGCCAGGAGCGGATGCCAAGAGGGTGGGTCTGGACCTGTGCAACCCCCTACTCACCTAAAATGCATTCACGCACATGCTGTTCTTTCTGAGGAATGGGGTATCCTCCCAGTGCCTGTCAAGGATCAGCCTGTACAGCCACTCCAGGGCAATGAACAAATACATCAAAATTCTTACTTGCTGCAGTTGAACAGGTCTTTCATAAAAATAACTACAATGGTATGTATACTTTAAGTTAAATTAAAATGAGATAATAAATAGAAAAGGCAGATAATATATATTCACAGTTACCACAGTGCAAGGAAAAGAATGGCATTATAATAGGCAGGCAGACCTTTTTGTGGTGAGATTAGTGTAAGTAAAAAGGGCAAATTTAAGAGCCTGAGAGCTGTTGGAAAGAAACTACACAACTAAATTGGAAAATGTCCCATATTACTTTTGAATTGAGCTAAATTACTTGGGTCCAAATCACCAACTGAAAACAGTCTGACACAAGATGAGAAAGATATAAGAAGGAGATGGCTACATTTACTGATGTACTAGCCAGAGTTTTGGACCCTTGATCTTGAGATGTATTTGAATTCTCTATGGAAAATGGGGGAATTTAAATTTAGATATTTAAATGAATCTGGAATTTCACCAATGAATAGTATCAGTAACTTAAATTGATTGTGAAAAAAATCTGATTCATTTTGGTCTTTATGTAAATAAAATCATTCATCCTTGCACAATTTGGCCTCAGTCTAATTCTAGACCCAGTAAGGTAGTTGATCCTTAACGGGCACCTCAGTTCTGGATCAATCAGGAAGGCAAAATGAATTCCAGCACTTTGCAGATGCATCCTCATACAGTAAATTAATAATGAAGCATTTATTATACATGATTGCATTGAAATAGTTATTAATGCTGCCTAACAAGTTATTATCAGCCCAAACTATTCTATGGACTTCACTGGATAGTCTGTATTAAAAAACACACAGAAATGCTGGAGGAACTCAGCCAGTCTTGCAGCATCCACATTCTGGATTCATGTTCAAATTTTGAATGACTGAATGAGATGTTTACAACAAAAATAATGAGATGTTACAATAGTGCGGACTGATCAGTGGTGGCCCTGGTGTTATGGCTAGGTCAGTTCAGGGAATTTCAAAAGGCTTATAGCTGTTTTTTTTTAAATCTTAAATTTAAGAGGTGTTGGACTTCAAACATCTGTGCCTATTGCCTGAAGAAAGCAGGAAGAAGAGATCATGACTAGAGTGTTGGAGACACTTCATGCTGTAGGGTGCCTACCTGAGACAACATCTCACGTAGACATCATCAGTGGATGGTAGGTTATTGCTTTTGATGGACTCCACTAGGTTTGGCCCCAGAAGATGTCCTCCAATATGTAGATTCTCAGAAACCTAAAGCCACTAACCGTCTCTACTGCTATCCTGCCAATGGAAACCAACAATCTCTCCAGCTAAAGCCAACAATAATATTCATTAAGACAATTCCTACAATTCTTGTCCATTGATTTCTGCTAATCTTCGTTTTCATTCATTTTAACATATTTTTTATTGATTTGGAAGAGAGAAATATTACATGTTACATAGTGAACATATAATAATTGCACAGCCTTATACAATAGAATACCGAATATGAATGGTAAATAATTTATACTTCTCTTTTATATAATATTTAAATACAATAAAAATTCCCTTAGGAAAACTTCAGCTCATATTCTATTATTAGAAAGTGTTCATGATGAATTGTCTAATTGAAGTGGTGTCTTCTATTTATAAAGAGAAAAGAAAGGAAAGAAGGAAAAGAAAGAAGAAAAAAGAAAAGACCCGCATACTAATCTCTCCCACTATACATGGTCACTAGCAATAATATGTAAAGAATCGAGTCTCGGCTCCTGGACGACAGAGGGAACCCTCCAGAGCATCCTCACCTGTTAATCAAATTATAATAGTCTATAAATGGGCCCCATATCTTTTCAAGTTCAACCATAACCTCATTATAACTTTATTTCAAATAATTGAAAAGATAACCTAAAATGTTGCTTTAGACCCCAGTCTAAGTAGTGACTTGCCACTGTGGAAATCCTTGAGCATTCCAGTGAACGCAATGCACTTCTTTTCCAAGGATCCTCAGACACAGACATTTCTTCAGAAAGGGGCAACCAGGATGGTCGAACCCCCGCCCTCCTTAACCAGCTTCCTTTTCCCACCACTTAAAATTCAGAGCTTGCACCTGTGAAAGGCCATTTTGCTCAAGTTCAGAAGCAGCTCTCACACAGAAATGCTGGAGGAACTCAGCCAGTCTTGCAGCATCCACATTATGTATTCAGTGTTCAAATTTTGAATGACTGAATGAGATGTTTACTCCAAAAACTGTTGGCTGCCAACCCTACAGTTTCAACCCCAGCTTTCCCAAATGCAATGATGTCACCAGTCTTCCTCATAAACACCTACATGAGAGGCATTACATTTCAAAACTATCACAATTTAGATATCACCCCTGAGATAAACAAAAAAGTTTCAACGAATGTTGCAAAGACAAGATTATACAATCAAAAACCACATCTGTTAGAGTGACAACTTTTGATTGAGCTGAAGTAAAAAGCAGTCGTCAGTTAACAAGCAGCAAGAACCCACAAAGTAGAGCACTCCAAACTTACACTTAATTACAAACTGGAAACCTGCAATGAATCACTAAATAGTATAATCAACCACAATGCTTAAAATAGTTCCCAAAAGTGGTTAGAGCTGCCACTCTGATTTGTTAGCCAGACTTACTCTAACAACAGAAATAACATTTGTCATCAAACCTAATGATTACATTAAAGGTGTGTGATAGTACAGATCTATCACCAATGTATATAGTGTATATAGTTACAGTATCTAGACTGTGCTTACAGCGATTGGCTGAGAGCTAAGCCACGCCTACTGTCTGGGCCTTAAAGGGTTGTGTCCCTAGCCAGGTCGGATCATTCGGACTGGTCGGCCACCTGTGAAGAGCTCCTGTCTTTTGCTAATAAAAGCCTTGGTTTGGATCAACAAGTCTTTGATTCTTTCGACAAGCTCTACGAGGTGTCGCATTGATTCATACAGTTTTTCCAATGTTACACTTACCAGAATTGAAAATGTCAAAATGCATTAAAAATGGCATCCATGAAGAATTCTTGTCCATTCTAACACTTGCTTTTGAAGTATTTTCATGGTTAGGTGATCTTTAAAAGCATCTTAGGTAAAATTAGTCAATCCCTTGTTTCTCCTATGAAGGAATAAATTAAAGAATAGAAATATGATCGCTTGGTTGCTTTCCCTCACATGCAAACCAATAAATATTCAAGATGTTAAAATATATTAAATGACATTTAATCAGAATTAGCAAAATAAAAGTCCTTGACATGCTGATAGATACTATTTTAATATGAGAGGTAGGTCCAATTAGTAAGCATGATCCAGCCTTGTATTTTGATGGATGCTTATTAAAAGTGTCCATGACTAATTGGTCATAGATGCTGGTTGAACCTGGAGAATCTAACTCGTTCAATATGTTGATAATGCCAGAGTAATTCAACACTCTGGTTCTTTCATTGTCAAAATTGGGAACCCATTAGTCTTGGAGACCGAGCAGCAGAAAGAACAAGAGGAAAATGAAGCCCTTTGCCCTTCAACTTTGAGGTGTTGTGCTCCTTCTTCCGCAGGAAACTTGTTATAAAAGAGACCCTGAAAATAGAAACAAAATCTGGTCTATGTCAGCTTAATTAAAATATCATAATTGGGAAACATTCACTACCACCATCCACTCCTGCAACCTGAACTCCTTTACCTTTCTGCATCAGCTCAGTCTCATTCCCTTACTGCATCTACCCTGATTCCAACCTTACTCCAAATGAATATTAGATAGATAAGTTGAAACAAGATGCCAGTTTATAATTTGCAAGGAAAATTTAACATCTTACCTTATTATTATCCCAATGACACAAAAGGAGTGAATCTGAACAACCTTTGTGAAACATTCCCATTTGTCCCATTCCTTTTTTTAAAAAAACCTGCATGATGCAACTTATTCTCTCAAACACGTCCATTAACTACCCATTTTGCCAGTAATTTACAATAAGGGATGAAGCCAATTTATAAAACATCACATCTGCATGATTTTCAAGGGAAGCAAAAACCCTAAAGAAAATAGATGAAATCAAGGAGAGAATAAACTCCACACAGAACTATTAAATAGAAAAGTTATGTTCAACCAGAAGAGAAAGAAAGTACCAAATAATACATAGAAAAAGAAAATTGATGGGGAAGAGAAGAAAATGTATTAAAAATATTTAATTAGAGCTTGAAGCAGGAGTGGATTGTTTTGTTCTTCATGGCTACTCCACTACTTGATGTTAGATTTTAGAGACACGAATATCAATTGATTGATTTAAGAAGAATGTAAGAACAAGAAAAGGGAAGGGAATTGGACGCCTGTTTTATGTTTATTCAATGTTCATAGAATCAGTAAAAATATACTGCTGTCATCTGAGTTGTAATTTTACAATGTATTTTAGTGTCAGGTATCAAGTTAAAAACAATTTTATATTTTTATAAAAGATACAAAGACATACATACACTTGTATACATACATATGTACATACACACATATATAAATATGTATAGATATATATATATAAAAATGTGTGTATAAATACATATTGTGTGTGTGTGTGTGTGTGTGTAAACATGCACACGCGCATATGCCCCGCTACCCGAAAGTAGAGCGTTCCTATAAAAAATTTCATAAGCTGAAATGGCATAAAGTGAAGAACCAATTACCATTAATTTATATGGGATTTTTGGGGGGGGCATTCCCAGACCCCAAAAAATAAACGATCAAATCATACCGGATTCATCTAATGCAATGGTTCCTAAACTTTTTTAAGCTGCCACCCCCTTGGCTTCCAGGCCACATCCCAAGTACCCCTCACCCCCTCACACACAAACACATGCAACAAACATACACCTCTCCCTTTTCCCACATCCACTCACCACCTCTCACCTCCAGCCTCTCATTCTTCAGCCAGCTCTGCCTGTGGGCCTCTCTACTGGGGCTGACTCCTTTCACCCCAGGCCTTTCCCTCCTGAGCCCCCTGTGCTCAGTAGCTCCTTCATCCACCCTTCCTCCTCCTCCTGTTCACTCTCAACTTGTTGAATGGCCAAAGCCAAACACAATATGGTGGCCACTGAGCTCCTTGTTGCCATTTATTTTGCTCACTACTGCCACCTTGAGTCTGGCTGTGGCAACTGTCAGCCCTTCCAGAGACTGCAACTTTTCATGCACCATAAAAGCGAAAATCTTCGGATTACTGAAAACAGGACCTAATGTAGGTCTTTCATAAAAGAAAAATAGATGGGGGGATAGAGATAGAGAGAGAGAAAGAGGCACCAAAGTGTTTTAGGTTTGTTATTATATTTTGTTAATGTCCATAAAGAAATAAAGCTAAGACAAGTGCATTTTACTGATGCAAAAAATGTTTGTTCAAATACCGGTAAAACAATTTTCTGAAATTCAGAAATGGCTTTATATTACCACTGCCATTGTGGAAGGGCAAATATGTCCAGTGAGCTTGATATATGAGAATCCAAGTATTTCAATAAAATCCACAGTGCCAATACAATATCAGAAATGATTTAATGGCCTCAAATAATGCAGCCACAGAAAAATGCTGACTATAATAAACAGGGGTTCTAAGAATTTCCAAGAAGCCTTCAGGCAGAGAGTATTAAATTATCTGAAAAATAATCAACAAACTATTGCATTTTTTTCCAAAAGAAATATGGTCAGCTTAACAAATATAATATAAACCTTTTAACAAAATATTTTTTGTGAGTAAATGTTGATCACTATGGGTTATTTGGAAGCATAAATAGCCATGTAATATATTGTACTGCACATCAAATATATTATAAAGGTGTCTTTAGCCAGTACCAGTAACCAATTTTTTTTATATTTCATATGGAACAAAGTAGCAAATTATTCACTGATAGTTTCAACATAGCCCTAATGATAGCAAGAAATTTTTTTTTGAAACTCTATTTTGCTCTGATCTCTGTTGGTCTATTAGCAGATGAGCTGTGACCATAATGAGCAGTGCACGGACATGAATGGAAACGTTCCCGGGTCTGTGGATCAGGTCATCAAAGGATCGAGCAGGTTGGTGAGCATAAGCTGTAAGGAGCTAAACACCACCTGCTGGAAAAAATCAGTGGTTCGAGCAACACTGGTGGAAGAAAAAGAATGGTTAACGTTTGGGTGCCAGTACACTTTATCGAGATTGGGGAAATGTACACGAGAAGCTGATGTCAAGAGGACAGGGTGGGAGGAGGGGGAGAAGAACTCCATATGGAATTGATGAACCAGGTACAGGTGAAACACAATGGACAGAAATAGTAGATTGACAGATGTCAGTCAAAGGGAGAGAGAGAAGAAAGAAAAACAAAAGGGTCAGGGTGGAGTGGGTGATTAGAAGACAAAGGCTACCAGCGGCTGGAAATTTAATAAGAGAAAGTGAGAATGGTAGGGTAAAGAGATGAGATGGAACCAAAAAAGGTGTGGTGGGGGGGGGGGGGAAATACTGATGAATCACGTTGGGAAATGAGGGTTGAGAGGGATGCAACCAAAGTGGAGGGAGGGTAAAATGAGAAAGAGCAGAAGCGATACTGAAGAAGAAAAATTAATGTTCAAATCACTTCTGCTCTTCCCCTCCCCCAACCTACCCTTTTTGTCTCCAAAAGTCCAGTGTGCTTCCAACGGGTGTAAGGAACTTATTCTGTATTCTGCCTTTAATATATCCTCTATGATGATAAGTGCTGGGTTTGCACGATTCAATGCATGCGTTCAGAATAATATAATGATCAAGAACAATACAAATGAAGTTGACTGCATAACATGAACAAAATTGATTTGCACTAATGGATGATGCCGCAATATATTTATGTGAATTATGCACTTGCTTTAATTGATATTCTGTAACATGTTGAAATATAGTTGATTTCTATTATAGTGGACACAGTCTGCCCATGCATATTAAAATTCATTCTGATCTTGACTTGAATTGCAGGGCACATGAAATTACATAATTCCTTTAATTTATTAGATTGAATTTTTATTAGGTGGCTAAATTTATGTTGTAATCCAATGGATTAAAAGGTTTAAAATGGGAAATTTAAATTTGAATTAAAATGTCCCAAAACGGTGCAAATGAATTTCAGTGTTATTAGGAAAAGGTCTTCATGTCTGCATGTTGTGCAAGGCATTCATGGAGTTTTAATGGAGTTGAGTAACTTAATCACCCATAAATTTGAAAGTTATGCCTTAACTCAAAACCAAGCTTTATGATAACCTGTGATGGCTAGAAGCCTTCCCAAGCATGAGCGCTGCCCGAAAAAGTGAGACAACCAGGAAGAATGACAAATGTTATCGTAGATATAGGAGCGACCATCTGCTGATGACTTGGAGAACGTAATTTCAGAGGAGAACATACTGAGAAAGGAATGGAGCACAGAAAGTACAAGGACACCTATAGTCCAAGTAGGAAGAGTCCACAAGATCTCAGGGAATTTGGAAAATGGTATCCAACACTGGTTGGTGAATAGTGGAAAAAAATGATGTTGGAGAATAGTTTCAGCCATTACAAGCCTATGGCCAGTGGTGTTTTTCAGAGATTGCTGCTAGGGTTACAGTTAACAATCTAAATACTGTATAATTTAGAATGTAATTAGCGTGGTTGTAACTGGTGCTTTTGTTGATAGTGAATTACAAAATAATGTTGGAGCAATGGTAGTACTGGAAAAACAAGAAAATGTATTTTTGGAGAACTAATAAGACTAGAATATCCATAATGAATGACAGGATTTTAAGTGCGAAGGGGAAGAAATGCCTTGGTATACATGTCCTGACGTTTGTTGGCAGACACACACTTAGCTAACGTGTTGAAGAAAACAGACAGGATATTTGCCATCATTGGTCAGTCATAGATGTTATTGTGGAACAATGTAAAATGTTGCAGCAGGCAACATACATCAGTATGTAATCCCAGTTGCCATATAATCGGAAGAAAGTGATTGTATTGGAGAAGATGCAGGGGAGATTCACCAGGATGATTGGAGACAGAAGAGACTGCAGATTCTGGAAGCTGGTGAAATTTAGTGGGTTGAGCAGTATCAGATGGAGAGAAAGAATGTTAAGAATGGTCAATGCCTGAGGCTGAAATCCTTCATCAAGGCTTATTCACCTGAGAAGGAGCATTTCAGCAATTATGGTTTTTATACAACTGCTGTAATTATTTCCCATCAACAATGATCACACTTAGTGGACATTCACACAGGAAGGACATTGGCACTAAATATCTGAGTTGCAGTAATTTCGAAGGCTGGATGTCAGTCGACCATGACATAGACCCTCTGTGTGACGCACAGCATCACTGTGTCGATGTCATCAGTGACATCATTAATCTGCATCTAAAAAAGCCTCCAGACAGAAGAGCAAAATGGATCTCAATCCACAGATCACGTTAATGTTAGCATTAAGTATATATAGCATTATTCAAACAAACCTTAATTTCATGCATGCCTTCATGATGCGGAGATGGAGCCAGAACAAATTCATACAACATGAAATGCATTCCAGGAGAATTTGATGAAGAAACATGAGAGGACAGTAAATGCTGGAGATATTCCTTTATTATGAGACAATTGCGCTAATGTTGCAGACAACAACATAGAGGAAAAAGAGAGATAGCTGGCTCATGCACTGATATAATATTCCAAACAATTTTGATGATGATGAATGGAGGTCTCATTTCTGTACGTCTTGGGAGACCTCTGACTTTGTCTTGGGACTCATTGAGCCAGATCTTAGGCACAAGACAATCTCTGGATCCTTGGCTTAGACTTGCCGTTGCTTTATGGTGATATGCAATGCCATGTGAATATCGATCCAAAAGTTGTTTTTCTGGCATAGGTGAGGCCACTGTCTGTGTTGGTATGCCAAGTAACTGGAGCACTTGGGAGGGTAGTGTTTTGTTCAGCTACCAAATGGCACTCAACTCCACACCAGAAGACAATCAAAGCATTTGCAGAATGGGGATATCCAATGTGTGGTGGTGCCATTATGTTAGAGCACTCAGTGATGGCTCAGTTACCTACTGAAGATGGCTCTTGATTGTTTTGCAGGCAGATACAAATCATAACTACTGGTAAGGATCATGTTCTGAGTTGTGCTTTATAAGTGTTTTGTGAACCATTTGTCTTTCTAACCACAGATTTCTAGTTGTTCTAGCTTCATTGATGTGTATGCGGAGTAGCCTGGGATGCATGCATTTTAGCCAATTCCTCCCTCTACAAAAATGCTGAGGAACAAGGTTGCTTCTACCCACATGAAGTAAGTTAATGTACCCCACTGTCCAGCCATTTATATGTTGATTTCATAGGGTGCATAAGGCCCTGAAACTTGTTAATTGTTATACCAATAGAAATCTAAATTTGTTAACGGAGTGGAGATCCCTGTGCATCTAAGCAGAGACCCAGCTTACCCACTTAGGGAGTGGTTAATGAAGGGGTTTACCAAACACAATGCACTCAATCAGCATTAGTGTAGCTTCAACAAACATTTGAACTCTGCAAGGATTGTGGTGGAAAATACATTTGGACACCAGAAAGGTTGTTGATATTTGTACCACTTTCACACCAAATGTTGTTGCTGCCTGTTGTATTCTGCACAATATATGTGAGAGCAACAAGGAACACTTCTTGGATGAGTAGTATATCTATCAACGAGATCTGCCTGATATGCCAGAGCATGTTCCCTAACCGGGAGGACCTCAACATAGTTCCCAAGAAATACAAGAGGCAATCACGTTCATTCTGTAAGAAATGAATGTAGGCAACAACTGCCTGTAGTTCTTGTGTTGTGCACACATGTATGGAGGTTCTTTTTTTTAATTAAAGTTTGATCTTGAACTCTTGCCAATCTGTTAGAACTTAAATGTTTGCATGACTGCATGCAGTAGATGTACCTGGTACACTTGTGTAAGAATAGTTGGAACACCTGCATCTTGCACTCTTGTTTTTTCTGTTCGCATGTAAATTTTGCATGATTGGTTTTAGTAGATGTATTCGTGCACTTGTAAATAATAGTTGAAACACTTGCATCCTGAACTCTTGGCTTTCTCTAAGAACGTGACCTGCTGCATGACTGCTTTCAATAGATTTAAATGGTACACTTGTAATTCCTTACAGTAGACTTTGAATTTCAATGAAAATGCTTATTGCCAGTGCATTAAATGAGTTACCTATGTGCAAATAGCGACGCTCACCTCGACAGAATGGACCACATTCAGACCGGATAAATATCAAATTGTAATGCAAGTGAATTTGAACCTTTAAGATTGTGCAAATATTATGCAGATCTTGCAAATGCTCAAATTTTGGCGCTTCACTCAACTGCAGTCACCGTGATACTATTGTGCCATTAGAACACCTATACATGCCCACTTTAATACGTTACATTACTGAAAAGAGGAGTGGAAGGATGGGGGGGGGGGAATGAAGGAAAAGATTCATACCCTTGTCCGGGTGGTGCATTACATCACCACGTTTGGGGGACAGATAGAAAATCTGGCCTCTGGGATTGTTGAGGGATGTACCGCAGGGTGGGAGTCTGTGGTGGGGGTACATGAGGTTACTGCATTTGAGGCGAGAATGAAAACGTATTTATCATGTCCCTCGAGATGGCACTTTGGTTTAGAATCTTTCATACATGCTCGTGAAACCTGCCCATCTCCTTCGCATGGTTAAGTCTGTCCGCCTCATGGCACTTCAGTTCCCTCTCCATATCATCACGGTTCAGTGATTGAAGTATCTCACACATCTCCTGGTACATCACCCTAGCCTTCATCAATCTTGCTCTCTTCCTAGGCCACTGCAACCCTAGGAAGCATTGGAACAATTGCTACATTAGTGAGACAGCTCCTCATGGGCAGACACACATACAAAGGAACAGATGTTACCTCAGTACAAAGGAACACCATGGTACATAGCACATGATGAAGTGTGTTGATCATGAGAAGAAAAAGGGTTTTACCTTGTTGTTCTTGAGGTGAAGGAGCTCCATTACTCGCTTTGGTTTCCGCGCTTCTCATTTGATCAGCATCAGGTATGCGACCTGTGGAGGTTGAAGGTTCAGTACCCTCCAGTGGGGATTTTGGCTCCTCAACATTGCTCCTTAATGCCTTCAGATGCGCAGAGTGGCCAGTGCCTCAGATGTTATGTCAGAGATCGAAACAGGCCCAATCCAAATGTCCACTACCACTCTGGCCGTTGCAGTCATTCACCTGATAGAATTTCTTGCATAATCATTTCCACTTGCTTGTCACTTGGGCCTTATCCCTTCTCCTTCAGTTTTAATACTACCTGTTCTAATGTTGGTGCATCCTTAGGTAACGGTTGACTGCATCCTCAGCAGGGATGATGAGGAACTCGCAGATCTCCACATTAGTCCAATGTTTCGACACTGACATCTTGGTTGTCTACTGCTGGTAATCTAATGTCTCCTGCTGCATATTTAAAAACCTTGCACTGCAGTGTCACAAACTGAACACGTCATCGTGCTTCATCAAATACATTGTATTCATTAGCCCACTGTGGTGGACTGTCTGCAGTTCTGTTCAGTCTAGGGCTGCTGCTGGAACAATTTCAGAATGGGAATGGGTCATTCATTCCCGTTCAGAACTTTTTTACACAGGCTGTGTTGCGAGAATTTTGCAAAAATTTACTGTTACACAGCAGCTGCGTAAAAACACACAAATAAGAATGGAGAGGGTTGACTTTTGCTGGAGAGGATTAAGTGGCCCAACCTCATTAACATGTGCAGAATGGTGTCTGAAACTCACTTTATAATTGAACATTTATTTCATATACACCAAGGAAAGGGCATTCTATCAAGTTTTGGATTAGAGAGAGCAATTTCGGTTTGAATCATTCTTAAGTTAGTCAAATCTAAACTGAACTCCAAAGGTTAAAGAACGTGCTTCAGTGGGATGATCAGTTTAACAGAAAAATGAAACAGAGCATAATATTCTGCCATATTTAGGAATATCTGAGATTTTGTGTAACCTCAGGGAGCAACAAAATTCTTCACTATTCAAGTAAACACTGAAACATTGTCTGGTTACAGTGTTTACCTTGTTACTGTTGGTGGAATATCACTGTTCACAAACTGGCTACTGCATTTCTCTGTATTAAGCATCGCTTCTGCTTTTTGGGACTTCTTGAAATCACAGCAGAAAACAGGGAAATTACAACAATGCAGTTAGCCATTTTTTTTTGTTAACAAATTACAATCTAACAATAAAATCATTGTAAATTTGTGCAGAAATTTGAAAAATGTGCAACTTTTCAAGGTTGCTTTCAAAGAGAATGCAAATTAAAACACTCCCAAGACAGATCATTCATTCAGTTTAATAAACAAATCATTAAATTTTGATCTCAGATGTGGCCAATGCCTTATTTAAGCCAGCTGAACAGCTCTAGTAGTTGTGACAACATGATTATTCCAAGTATGAAAATTATATCTGTAGAAGGTTAAAAATTATAACATCAATTATAGAGTAGATGCTTAACAATTTGAAGACAAGTACCACTAATCAGAAGATTTTTTCTCAAATTAATGGGATTTTATTTTAAACTGGTAGGCAAGTACCTGACTTATAATTATATTGGCTTATGTATTGAACACATACTTAGAAAATAACTGCTGTGACAAAATTAATAGCTCGCAAAAAATCACTTGGTGGCAAAATTGTACTAATCAGACATTCTCACTAAATTTATCACTGAATAATATCAATGTTTGCAGACGATTTTCATTTCTGGTAGATCATAAATATTTTATGATATTACATGGGCTTAACGATGCAAACGGGGAAATTTTTATGCTCAAATACGAGGGTTTGGCTCAGTTGTTCAAATAACAATTAAACCATAGTTCTGACAATGTTTCTAAATTTAATGTACAGTGGAAAGCAAACATCTTATACGTACAAGTAGATTTTAATTCAATCAGTAATAGGCAGAAATCAGAATAGTCTATCATATGCTTATTGATCACAAGCATTGGTCCTCACATTTACAATGGGTTCCTGCATACACCATTTAATCTCTATCTTCCAATCACTTACGTTAAGCACCAAGAGAGGGTCACTTACGTTAAGCACTATAGAGCTCTGCTTTTTAAATGTTTTAATTGTAACAGGCCCTTCTAGCCCATGCCACCCAAATACACCAACTAACTACAAACCTCGTACATTTTTAGAGGGTGGGAGAAAACCAAAGCACATGGAGGAAATCCACGCAGACACTCGGAGAACATAAAATCTCCTAACAGGTTGCCGGATTTGAACCTGGGTCACTGGCACTGTACTAGTGTCACGTTAACTGCTACCTAAACAAAATGAAGCACTAACCATGTTGCCCAAACCAAAGTGAAGAAGTTTTCAGCTAAAAATAGAATGATGAAATTAGCAAGAACATCTGATACCGAAGGAAACCAAGAATATAATTGATTTATAGAAGGAAAATAAACTGCCAACACAGCTGATAAAGTTTTATGAAAGAAAGTGACATTCCTCTAATCTAGGACAAAGTTTAATAACCCATAAAATCACCAAATTAAGTGTTATGATTGTATATTGCTGCTAATGTATAAACCACTGCAATCAACAATGGTGACCAAGAATAGATGCATTGTCATTTTGGCTTGCTTGGCTTCGCAGACGAAGATTTATGGAGGGGTAAGTCCATGTCAGTTGCAGGCTCATTTGTGGCTGACAAGTCCGATGCGGGACAGGCAGACACGGTTGCAAGGAAAAATTGGTGGGTTGGAGTTGGGTGTTGGGTTTTTCCTCCTTTGTCTTTTGTCAGTGAGGTGGGCTCTGCGGTCTTCTTCAAAGGAGGTTGCTGCCCGCCGAACTGTGAGGCGCCAAGATGCACGGTTTGAGGCGAGATCAGCCCACTGGCGGTGGTCAATGTGGCAGGCACCAAGAGATTTCTAGGTTCAGTTAAATGATCAACTGCACCGCTGACTACACATCATTATTCTTTCCTCAGTCTTCCATTGCTAGAAACAATAGCAATAGACTGGTCTGGGGACAGTTCCATTACATTTTCCTATGATAGTAGACCATGCTTTCCATATTTAGAATTGAAAGATAGACCCCGTAACCAAACATTCAGACGTGACCATTGAAGACCTGAAAAAAATGATTGCGCAACGTCCACTTCCCTTCCATAGAACTGTGGGATCCCCAACCCTTTACACGATGTCTATGATGATGAGATACTCGAGAAACTAAGAGATCAGAACTAGACGTTCAAACTAGTAGATTGGATTAGTAAAATACTGAGCAGGCTTAACTTCATGAAGCAGATCAATGAAGATGTGAAAGAAGCCATTTGTTATGCGAGGGAGGCCATTGGAAATGTGTGAGAAGGCAGAAGCTTGGCAGGGGGGGGGGGTGGGAGGTGTCGAGGTTAGACTGAGCGTTAACCCCTTCAGGCCCGCAATCCCGATGATCTTACTCACAAATGTAAGATCATTGGAGCAGAAAATGGATTACCTGAGGGTGCATCTGAACCAGATTCAGAATCAGAAATGTGGCTCCAGGATTCCATTTCAGACTCAGCCATACAGCGAGATGGCCTGATCTCCTTCTGGGCAGACAGAGATATTGATGCCTCTAGCAAGACTCACGGAGGGAGTATGAGCATTTAAATCAATGAGAACAGGTGCACAAATGTCTCTTGTAAAAACTTTGTTCAGCAGAGATATGCAGACTCTTTGATCTGTCCAGGGAATACTTGGCCACACAGATTGCTGCATATCTGCAACTAATACATGATCTCACCATCAGGCACAGAGTCCCTCTCCTCACCTTTCTGCCTTCTGTAGGGACCGCTCCGTCTGTGACTCCCTCAACCACTTCTTTCTTCCTTCCTACCAATAGCTGCCTTGGCACCTACACCTGTCAGCACAGAAGGTGTTCCACCTGCACCCACACCTCCCATCTCACCATCATTCAGGGTCCCAAATAGTCCTTCCAAGAGAAGCAACACTTCACTTGTAAATCTGCAGTGGTAATCTACAGCATCCAGTGCTCCCGTTGTGGTCTCCTCTACATCAGAGATATTAGACACGGACTGGGAGTTCACTTTGTTAAGCAGCTCGGCTCAAAAGTGGGAATCTCCCAGTGACCACCTATTTCAATTCCCTATTCACTGACATGTCTGTTCATGGTCTCACGCAGTCAGACTGAGACCACCTGCAAATTGCAGAAACCTCTTCTCATATTCTGTCTGGACACCCTCCAACAGGATGGCATTAATATCGACTTCTCCAGTTTCAGTTAGAATGGGGGGGGGGGGAGGGTCACCATTCCTTCATCAAGATATGTCCCTCTCTCTCTCTCTTCCCTTTTCATTTTACAGAACCATCGCCTTCCCCCAATTAATTCTCACCTTTCCTCTCTCCTATCCTCTTATCATATCCAATTAATCTTTTACCATTCACCTGCACTCCTCCCCTCCCATTTTCCCTTTTCCCCAGCCTTTCATACAGATGCAAGTCTGTTTTCTTTTTACTCATACCTTGAGGAAGGGTTCTGGCCCGAAATGTTGGTAATATATCTTTACTTCCTATGGACACTACGAGACCTGCTGAGCTCCTCCAGCATTTCTGTGTTTTTACTATAATCACAGCATCTGCAGATTTTCACGCGGATTATGTTCCACCTTCTACTAATGAGAGTGAAGCAATGAAGGAGCATTATGGTGCAATCTGCAAAGCCCAGACATCCTCTCCTAATGTTGACATGTGACTTCAACCATGCCAACATGAATACAGTTCTACCATGGTTTCAACTGTACCAGAAGAGGAGAGAACACCTTGGATTTGGTGTGCACCAATGTCCTTGGTGCATACAGGAAAGATATACAGGAGCAAGAACCATCAGACTGAGGAACAGCTTCTTCCCATGGGCAGGGAGACTGTTGAATGACTGGTGACAGCTCATACAAACCCCCCGAAACTCTACTATTGATTGCATATGTATCATTTGTCTGTACGTGTTTGCATTTTTTTTGTACTGAGGACCAGAGAAAGTTATTTCATCAGGTTGATCTTGTACGGTAGAAATCCGAAAATTCAGACTCCTCAAGGATTGCGTTGGTCCAGATTTTCAAATTTCCTGTAATTCTCAGGCAGTACTTTTAAAATTCAAACATGAGGAGAAATAAAGAGATGAACAGGTAAATTTTGTTAGTTTACTCATTAGCAAATACACCGCGCTTCATTTATTATTACGAGTAGTTTTAAAGAAAATTATAGCATTGTGACAGTTTGATTGCTCCTTTCAAAATGTCGCACTTGTTACCACTGTGCTTCTGGGGCATTTATTCTTGCAAGTGCACACAAAAAAAAATCAGTAAATTTCAAAAGTTTGTGAATTTTCTAAAAGTTCGGATTCTCGGGCAGTCCGGATTTCTGTCATCCAGAATTTTGGACTTCTCCTGTACAATTTGATGATGTTAAACTTCAACTTTGAAGTTTTGCTCAAACACAATTTTTTCCACATCCCTATGCCCCCTCCCCCACTTGTTTCACAATCTTCTCATTTCCATAATTCTAATCATCCCCTCTTACAGGTAGAGTAAGATTGCTTCTCTTCTGATTTTGTACTCTTTGAAATAATGTTTAATGTACTTGGAAAACTTAATAATGCATTGCTGTCTTCTGCTTAATAATATTCCTTTCTATTAACCACTGGGTCCACCTGAGCCAAGCATGGCAAAGTCTCTACCTCTGATGCGGCCTATGTCTCTCCTACTCACCACCATCTGCTGACCCTAATGATTCCACCCAAGTGTAAGTAGCTGAGTTGACATGAGCCAGGTGTGTCACACTAAGGAGCGGGCATCCACTCTGAGCGTACAACTGTATCAGGACAAATAAGACTCTGGGAGTCTTATTGCCGTACATCAGAAAAAGAAAAGCAGATAAGTTTTCATTGTCCTTTGGTTAGCAGAGGCAACAGAATTTATGAAATGGATGTGTGACTTATCTATTGAAGGTCACTGAGGATCTATCTCATAGAATTATTGAGGAGAACCAGTGAATGTAGTGTATTTGGATATTCTGAGGCTTTTTACAAGGTCTCACACAAGGGAGATTGCTGAACAAAGTTCCAGCACAAAGAATTGAGGGTGATACACTAAAGTAGATTTGAAATCAATACATTGATAAATCACAAGGACTTGGAATCAATCGGCTTTTCTCAGGATGACAAGCCTGAGTATTGTACCAGTGAGATTGGTTCATGGAGCCCACCTGTTTACAGTCCTTATCAATGAATTAGATCAGGAATCAAATGTCTGCTTGTGGCATGAATCCAAGTGAGAGTGTGAGCAGGAATGAGAATGCAAAAAATACTAAGTGATGGATAAATAATGTGATTGGCAGCCACATGACTGATGATTTACATCAGACATTCACAACTTTATTTTGTCACTGGCCCCTGAGGACTCTGTACAAAGTTTATGGGGCCCCTTCCCTGTGAAGCAGTCGTTTAGTTAGTTTCTTCTTTGCTACACTCCTACTGACTACATAAAAACATGAAAAATATTGATGTTATGTGAGGTGAAAAGAAAACAAGGTTTTTACTTTTGAACACAGCAACTGTGGCTTGTGATTCCAGTAAAAACAGACAAATAGGAAATTATTTTTATTGAACATGTGGCAAGAAATAAAACATGAACCTACATGTTACAAAAAAATGTTTTAAGATACTTAGAACGTCATGGTTTGTACACAATGAGTCATTAGGAAGCCTTCAAATGCAAACTGAATAAAAAGAACTTTAAAAAATAATTCTTAAAAAATGAAAATTTTAGTAAGATCCATGAGTTTGATGCTCCTGTGCAATTTTTTGATATCAGACTCAAAATTAGATAATGAGAGTGGAAGGTCACCTCTTGTGATATCAAGTCTGTTTGTGGATGTTGTCAAGGAAATTACCTGATGAATCCATATTCAACCAAGTATGTTGAGGGAAAGGCAATGAAAAATATTTTGGCCTTTTCCCATCGTATTCGAAATCTATTCAGCAGATCATTCAACCTAAAAATCTTTTTTTTTAATTGATTGAACTTACTTTGGTCAATTATATCACTTTGAAGTTCAATCAACCTCCCTTGAATTTCTGCATCAACATCGGTGGGTTGTTCCTTAAATGGATCTAATATCCAATGCAGGATAATGAGGATTAACAGCTCAGTAAATCTATCTTGCAGATCAGGTCATCGTCCATTTGTGTTCAGATTTGGAAATTACAGAAGTTCCCAACATCTGATATTGCATCAATAGACCGAGCTTTTCAAAGGAATAAACAATGGATTCCTTACTATCAATGGGATTACTGTGTTTACTTTGTGAGATTCTGATCGATAAATTGAGTTTGTAAAAGATATCTGCCTTTGTTTCAACAAGTTTTTCTCCATGCTTGTTATGAGAAAGCAAGAAAGCAATGTGTCCCAGAGCGTCCAATTGACAAAGACAATTTCCTTTGGACAGTCACCTCACCTCGGTGCGCAGCACCAGTGTCTGTAAATGTTCATTATTTTCTTCACAGTCTTGTAGATGATGTGATTTTATCAAGTTTACATTCTTCATAATTGATATCAAAGCATTGAAAGATCCTCCTTAAGTTTTTTACCACTAAGTGCTGCCTGTGAATGAGACAATGAGCAGTAAAGGCTGAAGGTGTAACATCTTTCAGGCCAGTGATGAATGCTTTGTATTGAAGCGGGCCATCAGTTGCACAGGCACTAATGTTCTTGTTTATGTCATTCTTAATTTCTTCAAAAATAGTCAGTCCCTTAGTCTCTGTTCTCATCCATCTCTTCCATCATTTCATTTCCATTCCTCTTCCATGAGAAGAGTGGCATTCTCTTGCAGAGTGGATTTGCCTAATTGTAACGAGAATTTTTTGGATTATAATGAAATGACTCATTGTTTTTCCATGTCCCTTGACATTTCATCAATTCTTTCTAAAAACAGTGGAATTATTCAAAGGAATTGCCTGAATAATTTCTTTGGCATTTATGACATCAGATGTTATTATGGCCTCTGAAGGCAAAATATATGAACTCAGCCACATAATGAGCATTCCCACTTTTAGCAATCAATTCCCTTGTATGACGCAAGATAATCCTTTTCTAATTTCTGTGAAGTTTCAATAATTATCTGTTTGAGTGCTGGCCTTCTCTTGAAATTATCTTGGAGGATTTTGAAGTAATCCAAGGGTTTATCCTTCTCTTTATGTACAGTCTCTAAATGTTGTTTCAGCTTGGTTGATCTCTTGTTTTCATTTGATAATGTATTCAGACAGATCAAACACGTGGGCAGAGAAGGCTTTTACGGAGATGTCATGAGATCACCGGATAAGTATTCCACCGAATATTGCTGACATTTCTTTTTTTATCGCCGAGGAACTCATGGGTAAAATTATTTTGGAAAGGAACAAAAATTATCTGTTACAAAATGAAAGCACTTCTTACAAAGGTTAGCTCCAATGTCAGCATAAGTGTTATGCAAAATAATGAACAATACATTCTCTCTTTGGTAAAAACTAGCAGAAGTCACCGTCAAATGTCAGGAGGCAAGTAGCTAGGTGACTGTCAGGAGAGGGAAGGGGAATAGACAAAAAGAGCAGAGCACCCCTGTGGTCATTCCATCAACAATAAGTCTACTATCTTGGATACTGTTGGTGGGGGTGACCTACCAGAGAAAAGATGTAGTCGTCACATCTCTGGCACCAAGACTGGACCCTCAGCTCAGAAAGGAAAGAGGGAAAAAGGAGAGCAGCAATGATGGGGATTCGATAGTAATGCGGACAGATAAGAGGTTCTGCGGGGGGAGATCAAGATTCCTGGATGGTCTGTTGCCTCCCTGGTGCCAGGATCCATGATATCTCAGATTGAGTTCTTAGTATTCTCAGGAAGGAGGGTGAGCAGCTAGATGTCGTGGTCCAATGACTTGGGCAGGAAGGATGAAGAGTTTAGGGAGTTAGCTGCAAAGTTGAAGACAGGACCTGCAGGGTTGCGATCTCAGGACTGCTGCCCATGCCCACTTGTAGTGAGGCTAGAAATAGGACATTAATGCAGCTAAATATGTGGCTAATGATATGGCAAAGATGGGAGGGCTTCATTTGGGCTCCGTTCCAGGGAAGGTGGGAACTGTTCCGAAAGGATGTTTCCACTTGAACTGGAAGGGGACTAGCATCCTTATGGGTAGGTTTGCTAGTGCTGCTCTGGGGGCTTAAATTAAATTGGTAGGGGGATGGGAACGAGAGTGTTAGAGTAGATAGTGAGATGGAGGAGGATAAAGGTCATGTGTGTACAGGCAGAAATGATAGAAATATTCTTAGGTCTATTTATTTCAATGCAAGGAGTATTGTCAGAAAGGCAGACGATCTTAGGGTGAGGATTTACATGTGGGATTATGAAATTATTTCTATTAGTGAGACTTAGTTGCAGGAGGGGCAGGACTGGCAACTGAATGTTTCAGGGTTCTGTTGTTTCAGACATGATAGAGGGGGAGGGATGAAAGCATTGCTAATCAGGGAAAATATCACAGCTGTGCTTAGACAGGACAGGCCAGAGGGGTCATCTACAGAGGCCATATGGGTGGAGCTGAGGAACAGAAAAGGTGTGACCAAACTGATAGGGTTGTATTAAAAAGCCAAGACAGAAAGAAATGGAGGAGCAAATCTCCAGAGAGATAGCAAGCCAATGTAAGAAAAATAAATTTGTGATAGTAGGAGATTTTAACTTTCCACACATTGACTGGGAATGCCATACTGTAAAACGATTGGATGGCTTGAAGTTGGTTAAATGTGTTAGGAAAGTTTGCTAAATCAATATATAGAGGTACCAATGAGAGAGGATGCAATACTTGATCTCCTGTTAGGGAACCAGACAGGTCAGGTGACAGAAGTATGTGTCGGTGAACATTTTGGGTCCAGTGACCATAATGTCATTAGTTTCAAGTAATTATAGATAAGGATAGGTCTGGTCCTCGAGTTGAGATTCTAAATTGGAGAAAGGCTAATTTTGTGGAAATGAGAAAGTATCTAGGAAGAATGGATTGGGATATGTTGTTTTCAGTCAGTGGAAGGCTTTCAAAGGTGAAATTTTGAGAGTGCAGAGTTTGCATGCTCCTTTCAGGATTAAAGGCAAGGTTAACAGGCATGGGGAACCTTATTTTCAAGGGATACTGGCAAACTGGTTAACTAGAGAGATGTGCATAGCAGGTATAGGCAAGAAGGAGCTAATGTGATACTAGAGGAGTATAAAAAAATAAGAAAATACTTAAGAAGGAAATCAGGAAGGCAAAAAGAAAACATGAGGTTGCTTTGGCAGATAATGTGAAGGAAAACCCTAAGAGTTTCTACAAGTATATTAAGAGTAAAAGGATAGTAAGGGTCAAAATTTGTCCCCTAGAAGATCAGAATGGTCATCTATGTGTGGAGCCTCACGAGATGGGGGAGATCTTAAACAGCTGTTTTGCATCAGTATTTACTCAGGAAACTGGTATAGTGTATAAAGAAGGAAGGGAAACAAGCAGTGGTGTCATGGATCGTATAGAGATTAAAGAGGAGAAGGTGCTTGCTACCTTACAGTTTAAAAGTAGATAAATCCCCTGGGTCTTGCATAATATTCCCCCAGATCTTGAGGGATACTGGTATAGAAATTACATCTCTTGCGTGGCTAAGGACATTTTAAATATTTCAATTTGGAGGGTATCTTATGTTGTTCCATTGTTTAAAAAGGTCTCCAAAAGTAAACCAGGAAATTACAGGCTGGTGAACCTAGTAGGTAAACTATGGAGAGTGTTCTGAGAGATCGGGTTTAGATAGACAAGGGCTGATTAAGGATAGTCGGCATGGCTTTGTGCGTGGTAGGTCGTGTTTAATTAATCTTACAGAATTGTTTGAGGTTACCAAGAAAGTAGATGAAGGAAAAGATGTAGATGCTGTCTACATGGACTTTAAGGCCTTTGACAAGGTCTGACTAGGGATGTTAATTCAGGTTCAGACTCTAGGTATCCATGGAGAGATTGTAAATGGGATTCAAAATTGGCTGAATGGGAGAGTAGTAATGGATGATTGCTTCTCAGACTGGGGGCCTGTGATTAGTGGTGTGTCTCAGGGATCGGTGCTGGGACCATTGTTGTTTGTTGTCTATATCAATGAAATGGATGATAATGTAGTAATTTGGACCAGCAAGTTTGCTGATGACACTAAGATTGGAGGCATTGTGGACAGTGAGGAAGGCTTTCAAAGCTTGCAGAGGGATCTGGACCAACTGGAAAAATGGGACAGAAAATGGCCGATGAAATTTAATGCAGACAAGTGTGAGGTGTTGCATTTTGGAAGGACAAACCAAGGTAGGACATACAGTGAATAGCCAGGCACTGATGAGTGAGGAGGAATAAAGAGATCTAGGAATACAGATATATAATATCCTGCAAGTGGTTTCACAGATAGACAGGATTGTAAAGAAAGCTTTTTGTATCTTGGCCTTCATAAATCAACGTATTGAGTATAAGAGTTGGGATCTAATGGTATGCTTGCATAAGATATTGGTGAGGGCAAATTTGGAGTATTGTCTGCAGTTCTGGTCACCTAACCACAAGAAGGATAGCAGTAAATTGAAAGAGTACAGAGAAGATTTACTAGGATGTTGCTGAGATTTCAGGAGTTGAGTTACAGAGAAAGATTAAACAGATTAGGACTGTATTACCTGGAGCGAGGAAGAATGAGGGGAGATTTGATGGAGTAACAAATTATGAGGGGTATTGCCAGAGTAAATGCAAGTAGGCTCTTTCCACTTAGATGAGGAGAGATACATATGAGAGGACATGGCTTTAGGATTAAAGGGGAAGAGGTTAGGGGGAACATTAAGGAGAACTTCATAACTCAAGAGTGGTGGGAGTGTGGAACAAGCTGCATTCTGATGTGGTAAATATGGGTTCACTCCTGAGTTTTAAGAATAAATTGGATAGATACATGAGTGGGAGAGGTCTGGAGGGTTATGGACTGGGTGCAGGTCAATGGGACTGGCAGAATAATATTTTGGCACAGACAAGGGCCGAAGGGCCTGTTTTCTGTGCTGTAGTGTTCTATGGTTCTAAAGAGACATACCTTCTCCTCCCATCATGAAAATTTAAAGCAAACTGAGGGTGCTTGCAAAATTTATCGGCTTGCACACTTATTTCTTCAAAATGAAGATGATGGAACAAAAGGAGAAAACTACGTGGAAGGCAATTCATTATCAAAGCTTCTTCCATAACACTCAAACACAATCAAGTTGAAGCAAGGAATACTTTGAAAATATTGTTCATTTGCAAGGTCAGTGGTTTTTAAACTGTTTCTTTCCACTCACATACCCCACCTTAAGTAACCCCAGTGCCATAGGTGCTCTGTTTTAATTGTACCTAATTGACTCAATGTGCATGGTTTCATAACTGAAAAGGAAATGGGACAATAACAATTTTTCTCAAGCAAGATATTTCAGTAACAATTAGGTGTCGAGCAAAGGTTCTCAATCTTCCCTTCCCACTCACATAACACCTTAAGCAATCCCTTACTAATCACAGAGCCCCTATGGCATAGGAATTACTTAAGGTGGTGAGTGGAAAGATAAAGTTTGAGAAACATTGATCGAGATGATTGTAACATGGAACCTCAAAACCGTTGAAGAAAATAAGTGTTGCACAATGATGGAGTACATCTGATACTGGTAAAACATGACAGGGTAACAGGTACATTGAGGTATTGTTCTTAAAAAATTTTAAATAAAAATTGAATGAATTGTTTTTGTAACTATATAGTTCAACCTGAACATATTTTTCTTTCAGGCAATAAGGTAAAGTTGTTCCATCTAGGGATTTTATATCCATGTTTTCACATCAGAAACTGAGCCATGGACTTGAGACCAGAGATGTCCCAAAAAATGTAACAATCTGGACCTAACAATGCTGAGAATGCTGGTCATCTGTGACCAGGACACAATGTCACTCCAAGCATGGTCACGGGTACATTCTTGCTCTGGCAAGTCCTCCTCATTACAGTACAAGTGGCCAAGGACAGAACAGCTTTAATTCCCAGGGAGATTTGCCGATAGGTGCACTACTTGTCAAAATTTCCATTTAGATTGAATGGATGTTAATGTCTTTGATTTTCATAAACATTCAAATACAATTACATTCTGACAGAAAATAAAAAAAATGATGCAAAAACCAGGAGATTATTAAAAATGTTCAAAACAAAATCTTCAAAATTAAAATAATTAGAGTAACTTATTGAAAGACATAGAATATTTTATTCACGTTTCTCCACATAGCTGGTTTTCACATTTTTTAGTATCTCTATAAAGAGAGGAAAGACAGTGAATCAGTGCATGTAAACGTGAATTGAATGGGTATTTCCTGGAAAATAACCAACTGGGCTTTGGGGAAATAACAGGGGAATGGAAAGACTGGCATGTTCTATGGTGAGCCAGCATGAAATCACTGGGCTGAATGTCCTTTTCCTTTTTGTTCATTTCATTAATACAATGTTAGTTTGGTAATAAATTCATAGATATTGAATTATTGTTGTTTGTAAAATTCCCTGCTATGGCGGACCATTTACAAAATGAAATGGTGGCACAAACATAAGGTTCATCATTCTGAATTTCATCGGAATGCTCCATTTATCTAAATAATTGTAATAAAGTGAGTCAATGTATTTGAGCTGTGGAGGTGGCACTTTAAAGCAAAATGAGCACTTGTAGTGCTATGGATTAAGTCAATTGCAAGCTTGTTTCAGTTTAGAATATATTATGTTGTGGCGGTACGCCATTAGGTAGGCAAACCGGCCGCGCTTGTCACGCATGCAGTGGGGCAGCCAGCCAAAATGGCGCCGTCGCGAATTTCCTCCTGACCTTGGCACCGGGTTCAGAAGCCCGCGCTTGGGGACCCACGTGACACCCCGGTGATGTCAGGGGCCGCCAGCACGGTTCTCAGCCAGGTCTGGGTTGGAAATATAAGACCAGCCAGGCAACTGCAATAAATCAGTTTTTGCTCACTGAACTCAACCCGTCTGTTTGTGCGATCCTTCAGTTAGCAGTGTAGCCGCTGCTACAATTGGTGACCCCGACAGGTTCAAATGTCTTTGAACCCAACATGAATGACCCTTCAATCAATGCTATAGCCATCAAGCTTCCTGACTTCTGGGTTCAGGAGCCAGAGACCTGGTTGAGCCATGCAGAGGCTCAGTTTCACCTCCGCCAGATTTCATCAGATTCAACCAAGTTTTACCATGTGGTAGCCGCCCTGGACCAGGCCATAGCCAAACAAGTGCTGCACCTCGTTCAGCACCCACCCGCGGAAGATAATTACGGGACAATCAAGTGGGTGCTCACCAGCTCCCTCGGCCTCTCCAGGTGTCAGCGTGCCATTCAGATGCTGCGCCTCGACACCTTGGGGGACAGAACTCCAATCAAGTTGATGAATGAGATGCTCGCGCTCATGGGTGATCACACCAACTGCCCACTCTTTGAGCACTTCTTCCTCAACCATCTGCCTGAAGACATCCAACTGCTACTGTCCCAGGAGAGCTTCGTCAACCCTAGAAAGGTTGCTCAAAAGGCTTGAATGATTTCCGGAGGGTTCAGCAGTCCAGCAGCTTACGAGTCACGGCATGACCACGCCAAGCCTTCCTCTAGCACTGTGGTGGAACACCCGGCCCTGCAGTGGCCTCAAAGAGCATAGCCAGAGGCAAGTCATCCATTTCAGGCCTCTGCTTCTTCCACCAATGCTGGGGAGCCAAGGCTCAGAAGAGTCATCAGCCCTGCTCGATCCAGGGAAACGAGCAGGCCAGCCGCTGTTAATGGCTGCGGCCAGCTGGACAAGAACACAGCCTTCTCGACCTGCGGGATTCAGTCAGCAGCCGACTCTTCCTTGTCGACACCGGGGCCCAGATCAGTGACATCACGGCCACAGCCATCAAGTCCCGGAACCTCCCCTCTGTGCAGCCAATTTGATGGAGATCCAAACATATAGAGACAAGACCGTTCACTTCCATGTCGGCCAGCAGATGTTCTCATGGAGGTTCATCGTTTTGTCCCTTCCAATCGCCATCCTGGGTGTCGACTTGCTCCTCGCACATGGACTCCTGGTTGACATTTGAGGTAGGCGACTGGTAGATGCCCATACCTTCCAATCCGTTTGCCTCAATGCCTCCCGCTCAGAGCAGCTGTAGAAGGCCAAGGACGAGTTTCAGCGAATCCTGGATGGGTTCCCGTCCCTCCTCAAGCCTCAGTTCTCCGCCGCTTCACCACACCACGGGGTGTTTCATTACATCCCCACCCAAGGCTCACCTGTCCTCGCCAAGGCATGCAGGCTCCCGCCGGATAAGCTCCAGATAGCAAAGGAACAGTTCTCGCATCTGCAGGAGCTGGGGATCATTCAATACTCCGACAGTCCTTTGACCTCATCACTCCACCTGGTCCCGAAAGCCTCCGGTGGTGGGCACCCCTGTGGCGATTATCGACGCCTTAACAACCCGACAATACCTGACCGTTACCGGATCCCTCACATCCAGGACTTTACGACCAACCTGAATGGGGCAAGGGTATTCTCCAAGGTTGACCTGGTGTACAGGTATCACCAAATCCCGATGCACCCCGAGGACATACCCAAAATTGCCATCATTACCCCCTTCAGCTTGTTCGAGTTCATATGCTCGGGCTCAAGAACACCGCCCAGACCTTCCAGTACCTTTTGGACACAGTGGGCAGGGATTTGAATTTTGTATTCATTTACCTGGTTGACATCCTTGTTGCCAGCAGAGACCGAGCACAACACAAGTCCCATCTGCGCACCATCTTCTCCCGACTGGCCGACTTTGGCCTAACGATCAATCCGGCCAAGTGCCAGTTCAGGAAAGACTCCATGCACTTCCTGGGCCATACCATCATGGCCGAAGGAGCCACACCTGCCGCTACGAATGTCACTGCAATCGGGGAGTTCCCATGCCTAGACAACCTCAAGGGGCTACAGGAGTTTGCGGGTATGGTCAATTTATATAACCGCTTCATTCTAGGCACCGTGCGCATCATGCAGCCGCTCTTTGCCCTCATCGCGGCCAAAGACAAGACACTCGCCTGGATTCCAGAGGCCAGCAGGGCATTCGAAGCTAAGAAAGATGCCCTCGTGAAGGCTACCCTGCTCGTCAACCCACACACCGACCTGCATATAGTGCTCTCCATTGATGCCTCTGCCACAGCCGTCGGCGCCATCCTGGAGTAGCAGGTGAACGAACAGTGGAAACCACTGGCATTCTTTAGCCGACTTCTTCGCCCGCCAAAGCACAAGTATAGCGCTTTTGATCATGAGTTGGTGGGCATGTATGTGGCGGTGTGTCATTTCCACTATTTCTTGGAGGGGAGGCCTTTCACCATTTTTACCGACCACAAACCCCTCACTCAGGCATTCACTATGGCAACAGATCCCTGGTCAGGCCACCAACAGCATGACCTCTCCTTCATGTTGGAGTTCACCACTGACATTCAGTACAAAGTGGGGAAAGACAATGTGGTTGCCCACGCCCTCTCACAACCAGCCATTTGGGCGCTGACACCCGGCCTCGACTTCAACCAGCTCACCCGGGACCAGAAGTCCGATGAGGAGATGCGGGCCTTCAGGACTACCATCATGGGCATGTGGTTCCAGGACCTCCCGGCTACTCATGATGAGGGCACTGTCCTGTGCAATGTCTTCATGGGCACCCCGCAACCTGTGATTCACCAGCAGTGGCGCAGACAAGTGTTCCACCATATCCATGACCTTTACCACCCTTCCATCAGGTCCATGTTCCATATGGTGGTAGAACGTTTCATCTGGCACAAGTTTCGGAAGCAGATTGTGGACTGGGCCGGAATCTGCACCCATTGCCAGCTTTCCAAGGTAAACAGGCACACCAGAGCGCCCGTACAAGATTTCGAACATGACTGAGAATGGTTCAGCCACATACATGTGGACATTGTCGGACCCTTACCCATTTCCTGAGGTAACTGTTACCTTTTCGCACTGGTAGTCTGCACCACTTGTTGGCCTGAGGCGATCCCGATGCCAGATGCCTCCACAGACTCCTACTCCTGAGCACTTTTGACCGGTTGGGTTGCCTGGTTCGGCATCCTGAACCACCTCACCAGTGATTGGGGCACCCAGTTCACCTCTGCACTCTTGGCACAGCTCGCCAACAGGCTGGGGATCGAGCTACAGCACATCACTGCCTATCACCCACAGGCCAATGGGTTAGTCGAGCGATTGCACCACCACCTTAAGTCAGCACTTATGGCCCACCTCACCAGCCCCGACTGGATGGACGACCTGCCTTAGGTGCTCCTGGACATCCGCTCGACACCCAAAGAGAACCTACAGGCGTAATCAGCCGAGCTGGTCTACGGTGCACCGCTAGCCCTACCCAGTGAGTTCGTCAACGCACCTCACAAACCCCAGCAGTCACCGCACAGTCTACTTCCCTGCCTCCGGGCCCAATTGGACTCCTTCACACTCCCACCACCGCCCAGACATGGCACACAGGCCTCTTACGTCCACAGAGTACATTTTTATCAGGCGGGGCCCATCCACAGCACCTCTACAAGGACCATACGAAGGGCCATACAAGTCATCCAGCGTTCAGAATCCACTTTCACACTGGACATTGGTGGTAAGAGGGAACTGTTTATGGTGGACAGGTTAAAGCCAGCCCACCTTGACACCACCGAACCAGTAGTCAGTTAGCAGTGTAGCTGCCGCTACAATGTTGTACATGTTGATAAAATTCTCTGAAGAACTTAAAGCAAACCTTGTTGGAAAATGTGAGATTAGATAAACTTGTAATATGAATTACAACATTTCTAACCTCCAATGGGTAACAAGAAGTACAACATATTAAAACTCAAATAATTCATCGCACTCAGGGCTTTGGTGGTGCCGGACTCATAAATATTAATTGTCATCCTGTTAATACCACTTTTTTGATGATGTTATGCAAAATTATGAAAGTTTTACAGTTTAAACAGAGAAAAGGAAACAGAGTCTGAGTTAATTTAAAGAGAGCCCAGGAGCCAGAACTCTGGTGAAATGTAATAAAGCTTGGGGAACAGGACTCTGAGCCAAAAGCAAAAATGCCAGCCATCATCTGACATGCCAGATGGAAAACCATCAGGATTTACAAATACTTCGACTGCGGATGTTAAGAGAAATAGCAATCAAAGGTAAAACATGAAATGTTACTTCTTATGTTCTTTCGAGAAAATGATAAAGCACAATGATTGTTTATACACGGTATTTGAAAACAAGCTTACTGCAATAAAATGACTTTGAACAGTGACAATATTTTGACAAGAGCAGATGGAATATCAACGTGACAGCAAAAATTAGAGATTCCTTTTGGAGTCCCAAAGTTGTTTTTCCTTTTTAATATCCCCGAGATTGTTAAGATATGTACGGTCAATTTACATCTTCAGTGGAGCATAGAGAAACAAAAACTATCATAGATTTCTTTTTAAAGATTTTACTGAGAATTGATCTGATAGAAGAAGGAATGCTAGAAGGAATATGCTAGAAATTCTTGTGGAATTTACACTTTTAGCATAAACTAAAAATTAGATCTGAGTCTTTAAGATTGAAGTTAGTCAGATCTTCTATGTGCAAATTTTAGAAATTAAGAATTCTCATCTGCATATTCCAATTAATGCGAGCTCAATTTTTCATTTTAATTTCAGACTGACAATATTTATTGACCAACCTTATGAAGAGATATGGCTCAAAAATGAATTGAGAAATTAGTCATGATCTTGTTGAATGTTGGAACAAGCTTAAAGGTTATGGCTTGAAACGTCAACTGCCTTTGTTTTTGCTCTCTAGGGATGCTGCATGACCTGCTGAGTTTATCCAGCACTTTCGTGTACTAACTAAATTACTCCTTTTCCTATGTTCTCAATTGCTATCCACTTGCATGCATTTATACCATGCATCTCATCAATTTAGGCAAAACCTTGTAATTTCATATACAATAATTGCTCATGACAAATTGCCTCATATTTAATCTGAAATATTTAATTATGGTTATGTGAGCTCCCTAAATGTTTTTATGAATAGCAACATGGGGTATTTAATGGTCAAGTAAGCAACATGGCAAGCATTACTTTGCTCTCCTATCAAGTGTGAGCCATTAACCACTTCTCCCCAGGCAATAGGAGCCATTGCAAAACTGAAGTCAATGGAAATCTCCAGTATCTAGAGCTATTTCCTAGCTCAAATAAACCACCCTGGAAAAGTCAATTACTTCATTTTCAAGGCAAGCATCAGGATTTCTACGATCTTCAGGTGAGGAATTATTCTTCTGATTCCCAATTGGTTAAACAAGGAAAAATGTTTTCAAGGTTTAAAGTACAGCTCTGTAACTGATCACTTGTTTACAAAAATGGATAATGAGGATAAAAAACTAAGAGGTACGATCTGTCATCAGAGACGTCAGCCTACTCATTTGAACTGCAATTAGAGAAGTTAACTTGGTCAAACAAAGTCAACAGATAACTTCAGGCATGGAGTGGCAATTAGATTTCATGCATAGAATAACCATGATATGAAGAATCAGTAATACAGTAGTTTCCAATTATCCAAAAACTCTTCTACTGAAATTCTCGAATATCCAAAAAAAAAGTTTGGCTGAGACATGATGTCACAAGTTGAAAAAAATGTTTTACCCACCATGTTCAAGTGGGGCTACAGGAAATCAGTTTAACAAAGGAGATATTTGTCCACAGGTTACACATTGAAGGAAAGGATAGCGCTGATTATTTATTTATAAATTTTCCTTTTTTTTTGTCATGAGTCATTGCAACTTTGTGATAAATTACATTGTGGCATTCTCAGAATTTGAACCGAATACCACGCTCTCTCCCTGCTCGTCCGAGCTGCACTCTCTCCCCGTTCACCCAAGCCATGTCCTCTGTCAAATACCCTTTCAGCAGGGTCGCTGAAATTCTGCTGGAGAACAATCCCTTTACAATCTCCTGTCACTTAGATTAGACCTTGAGCTCCCAGGAAGGAGCCGGGACCTCGGGCTCCCAGGTAGGATTGGCGATGGCAGAGGGAAAGTGTCAGGAGTCAGCGACTGCAGTGGGAAGTGTCAGGGATCGGCGACAGCCAATAAAAGTATTCTGCTTCTGGGCTGCTTGAAGAAATTTCTGGATTATCCAAAAAATCTGTATAACTGATATAGGTCAGATCCCAAACATTTTGGATAATCCGAAATGTACTGTAGTAAAATAGTTTAAGTGATTGTAACAGAGAAGAGAGTATTAATGGTAGAGTAAACACAGTGATTGATATAAAAAAAATTTAAAATTTGATTGAAATGCATTGATCATATTTGTTTTAGGTGTATAAAACTATCAAAAAACTTATTTTTTTATATTATCTCTGTCTTTTCTCACTTTTCAAATGTTTCTAATAATTTTGGCAATTGTATTTCAAAAATAATGACAACTAGATTTTTTTCCTCAGCTGATAAAGGAATATTCTGATGATAAATTATCCAAGAGGATTAGCTTGAGCATATTGGCAAAGCAAGGTCACTAGCCCGGAGAGTTTCTGTGTGGTCACAAGTTTGTGTGGCTGGAGAAAAGGGAGAATGATAGGCATGTATTGGAATCATATCAGCAAATGATCAATAACAACAAGTGAATTGCACAATCAGTAAAGGATCACAGTAAATCACACTGAACTACCAACCACTGAAGGAATTAGGAGATTTGGCAGAGCAGATTAAAACAACTGCTTAGTAATTAAAGTGTGAGACAGAGTGTTCCAGAAAATTCTGCAATAACCAGTAGCAAGTTAGGGCTACAAATATAGAGGAAGTAAACGTTCATGCAAAGGCTATCTTTAAGGTTCCACAGAACCAAAAGCATGGTAGGTGAAAACCACACACTCGAATGTAAAAGGCAAAATACAGAAATAAATAATCCATAAATGTGCTGTATTTAGTTACACCAGCTGAAAATTACATTGGGACAGGGAACGACAGGGAACAACATATAAATATGTTGCAGGATCAAAGGTGTGTTCTGCTTTTTAGGACCTGGCACTTTAGATTCTATCGTCAACCTATGGTGTCTAGTTTCAGGTCTGCTTGCTGTGGAGAAAAGTCTCCTGCTGCTTACTTTAGCAATGACCCGCTGTAATTTTATAGACTTTTATCAGATCTTGCCTCTGCTTTGTCCACTCCAAGATAAGTATCAGATTGTTCTGTTTAAATACTCTATCCCAGTCAATATCCTGGTGAATAACCTCTCCAGTGCAATCATATCTTTTCTACAGTGTGATCACCAAAAAGGCATACAGTGCTTCAGCTATACTTCACCCAATAATGTATAAAGTTGCACCATAACCTCTCTGCCCTAATATACCATGGCCCAGATAATGAAGGCAAACATCCCACATGCCCTCTTTATCTCCCTATTCTGTCAGTCTCAGGGATCTGAGACACCAAAATCTCAATATTTCTCATATTAGGTATAGATAGGGTAGATTGGCCTAAGTAAAAATGTCACATTCTTAGAGATATGCATTTAATTTTGAGGGAGGGGAGGAGGAGTTTAAAGGAGATGTATCGAGCAAGTTAAAAAAAAAATACAGTGCAGAAACAGGATGCCAGGGTTAGTGGCAGAACGGATGTTCTAGAGCTGAAGAGGCATCTAGACAGATGCCTGCAGACAATATATTTATGTATTAGACACAAGCATCAGGGTTTTAGTTTAACTTGGCATCATGTTTGCCACAGATATTGTGGTTTCTATGAACCTTCCAATGTACAGCATCTTGTAGTTATCAGGATCTACCTGGCCACCTGGCCATCTGACCAAATGATCAATATTATCCAATAGCCTATGATTATCCTCCTTACAATCAAAAAATCATCAATTTTGTGACATCTGCAGATGATCATACCTCCTACATCTACATCAACAGCATCAATGTACAACACATAAAGTAAAGGTCCTAGCAATGATCCTGTGATAATCACAATTACAAAGTCAAGTTTGGATTCCAGTTGCTAACTTGATATTGATCCACTGGGCTGCAACCTTTTGGACCAGTCTCCCATGTGTGACCTTGTCAAACGTCTTTCTGAAGTCTGTGTGGACTATGTCTAATGCACTCAATGTATTTTGTAATTTCTTCGAAAAATTTAAGCAAATTGTTCACACAGGATCTCCCTCTCACAAAAAATATGATCTTTCTTTAACTCCCACCTTTCAAATGAAGGTTAATAATGTCTCTCAGAATTTTCGCAAAGTAATTTGTGAGACTCACAGACATAAAGTGTGTATCCATGTTGCCCTTTTTGAATAAATCTGTCCATCTACCGTCTGGAACCTCACCTGTGGTCAGCAAAGCTTTAAAAATCCATCATTAGTTTCAGCTAACCATCTTACAAGCTGGCTGGTAGGCATCAAGGGATATTCCTTTCAGCCTTGCTGCAAAACCCCTTGAACAATTCACATGCAGCTTTAGAACAATAATATATTGAGAGTAATATTGTCAAAATGAAACACTGTACTCCAATAACCATAATCCTTCTACATTCTGCAGAGGAGCTTTGCAGTATACACAAAACTAACCTTTGCAAGTATGAACACTCCTAATCCTCCCAGCTCCACTTCCAGGTAAGTAAATGTCAAATACATATCTTATGGGTAACAAGAGGCTAAACAAAACCTGGAATTACAAGTGTAGTTGGACCCTGATGTTTTTTTGTTGTTGTTCCAAATCAGATTTATTCCTTTCAGTGACTTTGAAAGGTTGATATCAAGCTCTGCCCAGAAAAAAAATGATAATCCAAATCTTCTCAACTTTAATGTCAAACTTAGCAGAGATACCACTTAACTTTCTAACTAAAATTAAGATCTTGGGAAGGGCAGAAGTCATTGATTCAACAATGCTGAATGCTTATAAAGCTAAAATATTCATTTGTTATTGTCATAACTGGCAGTTCCTTCTGAGGTGAACATAATATCAGTTACAGCTGCACCATGCCTATTAATGGATCAAAATTAAAATACTTTCTTAATGGAATTAAAAAGACTCACAACCTAGTGTACCACCTCATCAATTAATTTCCTAGTTTTCTTGTTAGATTCAGTATCAGAAACTCACACACTCTTACTAAGAGGACTGATGGAACCATGAATTGCTAATACTACTTTTGTTCAAAGATTAACAAAACGGGCACATGCATGGCAAATGTGGGAATAAAAGCAGATGCAAGGTGATCCATTTTAATATTATGAGGGAAAGCATGAAGCTCAGAACTTGTTGTGCACAATGATAAGAAATTTTACAACATGCTAACAATTGCTTTGGTCACAGACCTACTGATTCAAAACTCAATAAAGACCTTGAACTCTGCTGAGTACCCTTCGACTATTTCCTTCAGGCACTATTGATTGCAGGAATACCCAGACAATAGCCGGCAGCTTTGGGACAGGGGCTAGAAGTATGGTGTTCAACGATGGAGAAGAGGGTAAGAAGATGGGTCCTTACTGAAGCATGGCATGATATACCTGGAATATCACAGTCTGGAATTTGCATGTTGGGATAGAGGTTGGGATGATGGAGTTTGTCTATAGATTGGAGCTCTGGTGTGATGTTTCTTTTATTGTAATAAAGAAACTTGGGTTTTCTTGTATTCATTTTATTTTATTAGCAACTCTTACTCATGGGACATCGATTTTGCATCTAACCCAAAGTGGAACATTCATCTCTGACACCCTCTAATGATCAGGGAGTATTACCAACTCCCAATCACCACATCCCCTTTCCTTTAGATGTTCAATCTAGCAACATTACACGGTAATACAGTATTCATTTCAACTTAAAGTTAAATGCAAACATAAACATCAACAGCACAAACTTTTTTTTAAAGTGTGAAGTTATTTTTCTCTTTTAGAGATTCAGTCTGTCAGATGCTTTGATAATGCGTGTAGATCTTCTCAACACAGTGCTTGTATCGGCTCTACTAGTCTACTACTGTCGAGCACAGGTGGTGTTTCCTAAGTTGCGGTACAAGCTGGATCTTCTGCATGTCTCTATTCTTGCAATGTCACTGGCATTTTCAGCAGGCTCTTTCAATTCCTCCTCAGTATTTGACCCTCCTCTGTTCTGATAGAGTAGGATCTTGGATTTACTTCCTCCAGAACAGTGGCCTTCTTGTCCCAGGTGTTTGAATCTCTGACTCTCACTGCATTGTGTTGTGCCAGTGGCACTAAGCTTCTTGCTAACTTGACATAGTTTGCTTTTTCCCTCCTTTGCAGACAGTTTTGTGTCTGTTTGACATCTCTGTTCGTTTGGGTCTGCAGAGTAGGGAAGTGTGGTGCGTAGTCTACATCTCATTGGGAGTTCAGTAGATGACATGTCATGTTCAAGTGGTCAAGCTTGGTAACTGAAAAGAGTTAGTTAAGGATCTGAGCCACTGTCTTGTACTTCCTTGAGCAGCTGTTTAACTAATGTGAACTCCTTTCTCTGGCTGGGAATACAGAGAACTTGAAGTCACATGTCAAAAATCATACTCTTCTGCAATGTTCTCGAATTCTCTACAAATGTAGCACAGTCCATTTTCACTGTTAGTGATTTGAGGAATTCTATGTCTTCCAAAGATCGACATCATATATTTGATCAAGCAGGTAGTAGACACATTAGGAAGCAGCACAATATCATGATAGTTTGAAAGATAGTCAATAACCAGCAGGTAATTCTATCCATCCAGGTGGTACAGATCAGTCCCAACTTTCTGTATGGCTCCTCTGGTCAGTCAGTTATGATCATGGTTTCCTTTGGCTGCTCTGTGTGATGTTTCAGACAGGTCTCACAGCTTGAGACCATCCTGTCAATGTCAGCATTTATCTCTGGCCAATAAACAGCTGTTCTGGCCGTCCTCTTGCATTTTTCCATTTCAAGTTTCCCCTCGTGGCCCCTTATTGCAGTGATTGAGGAATGACAATTCTGTTATGTCTTAGTAGAAGCCCATTGACAACACTCATCTCTGTTCTGATGTTGTAGTATGGCTGACATTCAGTTCTAGGCTGTCCTTCTGTCAAACTAGGTCTTTTTCTGTTCCACCTGAAATATGCTTAGATTTCATGTCAGATATAGGAAGAGAATCAGTGATCAGATTCATATCTGCCTCTGTGGAACTCTCATTGTGTGCTTCACTCTGTGTCGTTACCCTGGATAACGCATCAGTCAGCACAATAAGTTTCCTTGGTGTGTACACTAATTCAAAATCATAATGTTGTAGCTTCATCATCATCAGTCTTTGGATTCACAGTGACATCTCAGAGATTTTTCTTGATTATGGCTTGTGGCCTGTTGCTGGTAGACCATATACATAGCTATGGAATTTCTTGAGTCCATAGACCAGACCTAGGCACTCTTTCTCTATGAGATCACTCAAATTTAGTTATTGTCCTTGATGCATATGCAAATGGCCTCCAATCTTCTCCCACGCCTGAAATAATATGGCATTTATTCCATTTTTTTTAAGCATCTGTAGATATTTTCATCCTTCTGGATGGGTCAAAGAAAGTCAAAAGCACCAGTTCTGTAGTTAGAATAGTCTTCAGTCATCCCCATTCTTCTGCGTGGTTGGCCATTCACTTGAATTCACATTCGTCATATAAGAATTTCTTCAGGTACATGATTTTGGAAGACAGGATTGGTATAAATTTATCAATGAAGTTGATCATTCCCTGCACTCTCAATATGCCCTTTTGGTCAGTGGTCTGCGCATCTCTAGAATTGCTTTCACCTTGTTCTTGTCTGATTCCACTCCTGCCTCTAACAGTTTATTTTCCATAAAGGTGATTTCCTTTGCTCCAATCTGACATTTTGCTCTGTTTAGCTTTAATCCATACTTCTGGATGGGTTGTAGAACTTTGATGAGCCTCTTATTGCTCCTGTGTGGATTCCCAAAGGATCACCTCATCCATGTACACGTGTACCTCATTTATGCCTTCTATGATGTGCTTCATTGTCCTGTGGAACACTTCAGGAGCTGAGGAAATTCCAAAGGGCATCCTTAAACAGGAGTATTGGCCAAACGGTGTATTGAATGTAGAGTATTTTGTGATATCTTCATGCAGTTTTAATTGCCAGAAGCCCTGGGATGCATCAGCAAATTAGTGAAAAACTTTGCACCAGCCATCTCACACCTAATTTCCTCCCTGGTTGGAATCTGATAATGTTCCCTTTTTATATTAGCATTCAAGTCTTTTGGCTCCATGTATACACATAGGGCACTGTTCTTTTTGACACATACCATAGAATTCACCCATTCTGTGGGCTCCTCCACTTTCTTTATTCTTCATTCGGTTGACTTCCTGCTTGAGCTTTTTTTTAGTGGTGCTGGAACCTGCCTCTTGATTATGGCTATGCATGCATTACTGGCTGTGCATCCTCCTTTAACTGAATCTTATAGGTGAATAGTAGAACATAAAACCCCTTGAAGATGTCTGGAAAATTGATCCAGTATTTCCTCTACACTGTTAATGTGGCACTGTTAATGTGGTACACCCTAAGTTTTCACATGCTTTGTCACCAAGCAGTGAGTCATGTCCATCTAGGACTACTGCAAACATGAAGTGGTGCTCTTTATCTTTAACTTTCACCTTAAGTCTACATGTGCCTTTCGTGTCTGTGCGCTATCCATTGTAGGCCTTGAGCTGAACAGAATTTGAATGGATGATTAGCTTTCTCTTCGTTGCCCTAATGTTGTACTCACAGATCAAAGTGGTGTTTATCTGCTCCATTTGTGTGCAATAGCATCATTCATTTGTCCTGTTCAACTCTGTTCATGTTTGGCTGTTCAGTGTCTGTTGGTTTAAAACATTCCTGTACTACTATGCCCACAAAGAAAAAGATCTGGGAATAAAGATACATAATTCCCTGAAAGTGACTTCACAGGTGAATGGTGTTGTAAAGCAAGCTTTTGGCATATTTACCTTCATAAATTAAAGTAGTGAGTAAAGTTGGGATGTTATGTTAAAGTTACTGCTGGGATGTTATGTTAATAAGACATAGGAGAGGCCATATTTGGAGTACTGTGTGTAGTTTTAATCACCTAATTACAGGAAAGATATCAATAAGATGGAAAGAGTGCAGAGATTTACTAGGATGTTGCCTGGACTTCAAGAACTGAGGTTCAGAGAAAGGTTAAACAGGTTGGGACTTTATTCCCCGGAGCTTAAACAATGAAGGGAGATTTGATGGAGGCATTTAAAATTATGAGGGGGGGATAGACAGAGTAAATGTAGATAGGCGTTTTCCACAAAGGGTAGGTGAGATACAAAGCAAAGGAGGGGTTAAGGGTGAAAGGTGAAAAGTTGAGGGGGAACATCTTCAGACAGAGAAGGGTGGGAGTATGGAATGAGCTTCCAGCTGGTGGAAAATGCATGCTCAATTTTAACATTTAAGAATAATTTTGACAGATTCATGGATGGGAGAAGAGTGGAAGGTGATGGGACAGAGTGCAGATCAGTGGGACTAGAAAAAAATGTTTTGGCACAGACTAGATTGGCCAAGGTGGCCTGTTTCTGTGCTGCAATTGTTCTATAATTCTATAGTTATTTTATAGCTGTCCAAGCATGGTTTATTCATTCTTAATGTCAATGTACTGATCTTAGAAGTGAAAAGAAATGGAACCTGTTAAAATGGAAAGGTGACTGAAGTTATTCTGAAATGTCATCAGGCTGGCTCAGATACTATAACCACAGACTGTTAAATAACTGCTCAAATTCAGCCACATTGTGACCACAAATACAATTTGTTTAAGAATATACAGGGCAATAGGTTTTACTCAAATGCAATACTTATCTTGGCACCTGCAGATTTATCATTTTTATATTATTTGGCTAATGGCAATAGTTCCTTGCTACTCTTTGATGATCATTCATTATATAATGCATAGGCTAAAGCATAGTCTTCCTTCTCAGAGTATTAAAATCTCACAAAGTATTCCATTTCACAGCGTATATAAGCAGCAATCATCTTAACTACTCATGGGGAAATGCCTAAGAAAGGATTAAGATGGCTTTGCCATGTTAATGATTGGCCTTGACTTATTACAACATCGCAGAACTACTTAACCCATTAATGCCAGATCCTAGCAGAAAATCCAATCAATCTTAGTTCCACCAATTCCCCTTTGGTTATTTTGCACTTTCCTGCAGTGAGGGTAATTCACAGCAGTCTGCTTACATACCAACACATCTTTGGAATTTTGGAGTAAACTGGGCCATGTTAGAAACCCAGATCATCACAGTGAGCTCATAAAATCTCCACACAGAGAGGATTAGAGGTCAAAAAAATTAAACGTGGGCAACTGGAACAGATATCCAATATCTCATGAAGGAGAGTTCCAGCAAAATTTGTTCCTAATAAATTAGTCAAGCCTCACCTTCCTCAGATTTTTTGCTGCCGATTACTGGTGGTTTGTAAGAAAGAAATAAAGGACAAGGGACTCCTCCTGCGATTTACAGAACAGTAATAGCAGTTTCAAGAATTTACATGAGCCAGTGATGGTAATTACCATTTTCTCAGAGGGAGAATCTCCAGCCATGGGCAGCAGATGTGACTCCCAAAGACATAATTGAGTTTGGAGAGCCAAGTCTGGGCCTCACTTTTGAAGAGGGTGCTGAAAATCCATGCTGAACCCCAGCACCAAAATATAGGCAAGCTAATTTTTCAGCTTTTATTTCAATCTTATTAGCACAAATAGTGTTCTCCGCATTACTTTTATGATCAGAAATAATGTTACATCATTCTTCATTGCTCCTTTGAGAAGATATACATTTAACCAGGATGCCAAGATAAAATGTGACAAATCATTAACTTTTATTACAGCCAAAATAATGCACTTTAATCAAAGGAAGTCGTACCATTAATAATTAAATCCTGGTCTCAAAAATGACATCCACATTCCAAGTATTAAAAACGGAACCATTATAGTTTTGACTTCAACTTTTACTTTGAACTAAACTTTGAAACTGAATTAAAGAAAATAGATTTTTTTGTCAAAAATAAACAAATATTCTCTTCTTGCAAGTAAATGTCTAGGATCTTACCTCTCACTGCTACTGGACTATTGTTTAAAGGGGAGTGTTCTTTGTTTGACTTGGTCATGTAACCATACCCTTCTGGCAATTATCCCAGCCTCGATAATTTTATTTTTACAGACCCCATTAGTAAGATTAGTGGTCACCTCTCAGGCAACCTTTCATCTTGTGGATTAACTGGAATTTATTGAATGCTGAACGTGGCTTTCCATCAACTTAAAATATCATCGATGCTGAGTTCTTCATGGTGAATATTTTTTATTTTTATTTTTGCTCCTATTCTACAGTACAAACAAAGCACAAATGTTAAAACACTGCTATGCCATGATTGGCTGCTGACAGATGTCCACACCTCCTGAGACGAATCCTATCCATAGCCCCTTGCATGCTCCCTCTTTCTCTTTGCTTTGATCAGTCAGTGAGGTTGATGGTTGTTCTAGCCTTTCATTAATAAAAGCCTGATGATTTCAAAACACCCACCTTCGTTATTATTGATGGGGAAAATCAGTTTTATTAACTAAACATTTCAAAGAAGCATGGAACAGTACCTGAAACCTGAGAAGCTTTGCATTGACCCTCAGTCGCCGGACTCCTCAAACACCTTCGAGCTTTGAAAACTTCCTGGTGGCAGCCACAGACACTAAGTGACTGAGACTACTCCAGGTTGGGCCCCAAGTGTTCCCAATGATCAGTGATGCCAGCTCATACCAAGCAGCTATGAAGATCTTCAAGCCCCAGTATCACAGGAAGGTTAATGAGGTCTACACCAGGCCACCAGAAAACAGCGACCTGGTGAGTCAAGCACTAAGTACCTGTGGGCCCTATGGAACCTGTGTCAGCCATCCAGAACACAGAGAACCTCCTCAGAGATGTGTATATAGCCGGTATCCATTCTGGGTACATACGGCAATGACCACTGGAACAAAGATTTGCAAAGAATGGTTAAACTTACAGAGATATTTGAGGTGGCCCTCCAGAACTCAGATGATTACTCAGCCGTTTGGTTGCCACTGTCCTGGGATAAAGCATTGGACCATCCTGTGAGTGACTGGTCCCCTACACCATCCCACTACTCTAGTGATCTGGCCTCAGCTGCCGTTGCAGGTGATCTCCCCAATTGCTACTTCTGCGGGCAGAGTAAACACCCAAGGAAATGCTGCGCTGCCAAGGATGCAGTGTGATCCAGATGCCTGATAAAGGGGCATTATGCCAAAATTTGCCAGTCCAAACCATCCGTGAAATCTAGCAGCACCAGGTGTGGACATTTGCCACTCCAGACAGCAAGATCGGCGCCATCTTATCTGCACAACAGCGACGCCATATGTGAGTCTTGGGGGCCACCATTTTGGACTGCGTGCCAAACGCCATCTTCTCAGGCATATGACACCACAAAGGTTCAAGCGACAGCCATCTTGGGGCCGAGGGCAGCGATCTCTGGAGCATGAGCACCCATTCAGACTCAGACAATGAATCCATACTGGCCTCCATCACCCTGAACCAGGAGGCACCACACGAACTCACCTGGTCCATGATGGGCATCCAAGTAAACGGGTGCATTATCAACTGTTTATTCAATAGCGGGAGTACAGAAAGATTCATCAACCCCAAAACTGAGGGTCCCTTAAAGACAGCCCGCCAAACACAGGATATCACTTTCATCCAAATCATGCACAGCAGCCATCCATGTGTCCTGCGTAATGACCCTGACTGTTGGAGGCGTAATGTACGAAGACTTTAGACTGCTCATCGTGCCACAACACTATGCCCCATTGCTACTGGGGCTGGATTTCTGGTGCCAACTTCAGAAAGTCACTCTGCGATTCAATGGGCTCCTCCAACCCCCCTCCCCTCACCATCTACAAGGAACAGTTCACAGACGGCCCCCTGAAGGTAACATATGGTCTCTTGACCCTCAAGGTCGATGTTCCCCCCCGCCCCCCCACCACACTGCTGTTCCCCAATCTCACCCGCGATTTGAAGCCGGAGGCCACCAGGAATAGACAGTGCTGTGCAGCTAATAGAGAATGTATTAAGACGATGATTCAGTGCAAATTAGGGAGGGCATCATCAAGGCCAGCAATAGCCCTGGGAGGACCCAAATAGTCATGGTAAAGAACTAGAAAAAGAATAGGATCTTCATAGACTACAGCCAGACATCAACTGGTATAACCAGCTCAATGCTTAACCCCCTTCCCTGCATATCAGATATGGTCAACCAGATTGCACAATATCAGGGATTCACGTATGACCAGCTCCTGTTCAGCCCAGAGGCATTTGAGGTGGATGGCCACCTCTACCACTTCATCCGGGTGCCTTTCGGCATCACGATCAGGGCGCCTGTCTTCCAGCGGAAGATGGACCGCACAGTGGACAACTACAATCTACAGGTAATGTAAATATCTATGGCCACGACATGCAGGATCATGATATGAACCTCCGTAAGTACCTCCACGCAGCAAAATCCATGAACCTTACTTATATCGAGGACAAATGTGTGTTCCAGACAGCACGACTAGCCGTACTTGGCTGCTTGACCCTGACCTTGACCACGTGCATCTGCTGATGGAGCTACCACATATCCTCAAACCACTGAAGAGATGCCTTGGGTTCTTCTCATACTATGCTCAATGGGTCCCCATCTATGTGGACAGGGTTCGCCCATTGGTCAAAGCCATTACATTTCCCCTGCCAGCAGAGGCCCAAGATGCACTTAAAAGAATCAAAGATTACGTTGCCAAGGCAATCATATATGCCATAGACAAGTCCACACTGTTCCAAATAGAGAGCGGTATGTCTGGCTGCCTCGCACAATGAAGCAGGCAGACCCATCGCCTTTTTTATCACACACCCTCCAAGGCCACTCCTCTGTTGAGAATGAGGCCCAGGCCATCGAGGAGAAGTATACCACTGGAGGCACCACTTTGTCGGGAAATGGTTCACCCTCCTCACAGATCAGCAAGCAGGTCACATTCATGTTTGATAATAAGCAAAGAGGCAAAATCAAGAATAAGATCCTCAGCTAAAGAATTGATTTGTCCACTTACAACTATGACATTCTCTGCCGGTCCAGCAAACTTAACAAGCCCCCGGATGCTCTATCCCAAGGACCCTGTGCTGGGGTTCAAATGGACAGACTGTAGTTTCTCCACAATAACATTTGCCACATCAGAATCTACCATACTCCATTCAGGAAGTCTGGACAATGACTAAAAACTGCCAGGTCTGTGCCGAATGCAAACCTCAATACTACCAGCCAGATAAGGCTCACCCCCTTCAAGCACCTTAGCATTAATTTCCCCTCCTCTAACTGGAATGTCTATTTCCTTACGATCATCAGTTAGTACTCCCATTTCTCTTTCGACATCCTATGCCCGGACATGACTACAGCCACAGTTATCAAGGCCATCCATAATATCTTCACGTTGTTTGGGTATCCTGGCTTCATCCACAGTGTCCGGGGGACATAATTCATGAGTGATGAGCTGCGGCAGTACCCGATGGCCAGAGACATCACCACAAGCAGGACCACCAGTAACAAAACTAGGAGTAATGGGCGTGGAAAGGGAGAATGCCAGGTCTTGAAGACCATCCTCCTGGGACTGAAGTCGTGCGGTTTCCTTGTCTCTCAAGAGCAAGAAGTCCTCCCTGATGCATTCCATTCCGACTGGTCACTTATGTATAGCCACCAACAACATGCTTCATGAACAGATGTTTGCTTTCCTTAGAAAGTCTGCATCATGGATAACGCTGCCTCCCTGGCTTACCACCGCACCCCCCCCCCCCCACCCCCGACCGATCCTGCTCCAGAAGCATGTGGTCGAAATGATCCATCATCTGCATGTTAACCCCCAGTATGCCTACGTTGCCTTCCCTGATGGGCACCAAGATATGGTCTCGGTCCAGGACCTGGCACTATCGGGAGTCTCCCCGACGACCACCGACTTTCACCCCCCACCCCACACTTCAACCTTAGGGTTCTGGAACTTTCAGCGGGCCACTCCTACCCCCAAGCTATTGTTGCTGATAATGATGTACCAGCACCACACTCCATTACCACCCCACATGTCCCTACCCCTTGACAAACTGTTAATAGAACAGCCTCACAAGCTGCTCAGGGCACTACAGCTGTGCCACAACCATTGTCATGTTGCTCCCTGTGGCAGAGGAGACCCCCTGATAGACTTAACCTGCAAAAAGTATATATATCCACACTCTACTTTCTCACCCCGGAGGACTCTTCTTAAAAAGGAGGGATGAATGTGATAAACCACTGTTTTGCCATGATTGGCTGGATACGCCTCCCAAGACCAATCCTACACATTGCCCCTTGCATGCTCCCCTTTTCTCTTTGCATCAATCAGTCAATGAGGTTGATGGTTGTTCCAGTCTCCAGTTAATAAAAGCCTGAAAGTTTCACAACTCCAGCCTTATGCGATTATTGATGGTACATCAAACACTTAAAATGTATCATCATCTCCAAAGTTTGCTCATACTTGTGCCAGTACTTAAAAACTGTTTTCAGTTCATGCCAAAATCATGAAGTTGCCACCACCAATGGGATCATATGAAAACTATTCCTCGTTGACTTTGAAAAATCTTTGCCCAAGATGGTGGTGCCTGAGCTGGACAGTGCACCATGAGGGGTTGCAGACTCCAGGGAAGCAGAGGACTGATGCAAGATGCCAGAAACAGGGAGAAACACTCACCCTCCTCCCCCCCACCCCCCACCATTGAGAAGGGTAAGCCTGGGAGATTACCCTACAGGAAGGTGACCATGCCAACGGAGCAGCCAGGAGCTCGCTGGCTGAAGGATTAACACAGTCTGCAGGCAGTTGGTGACGTGACCAAAGGACCCACAGAGGGTGCAGGTTGCTGGCAACTGGCTTATGCGAACCAGGAATTGGAACTGGGACCCAAGAGGGTGCTGAGGACAAGAAAGGCCCTTGAAAGGTTTTGGGCACTGAAAACCACCTGATCGTATCAGAGGTTTGGTTTGCCAATAGATTAAACAGCTGCCTGTGAGGCTGCAGAGGCTTCCAGAGCGCAGGCAGTGAATCTACGGACACCAGTGTTTCTAAAGGAACTCTTTTGCTTCTCTTTCTCTTATTATGGAGGGTGCTGGGCAATGTTCATGGCAACTATTTGCCTTTACCTCAGGCAAAAGTTGAAGAATATCGTGCACATTACATCTTATGTGACCATAAATGAAACTTGAACCATAAACCTTGAAAAGGAACCTTGTCATCTCCCTCATCCAATGTTTCTCCTCCATTGACTTCAATGAATAGGAATGAACTCAGCTGGTTACTTTCTTATCCATCCAGCCACTGTCACAGATTAGCTGCAGGCACGATAAAAATATTGATGATGATTTCTTGTATACTAGTTGAATTCTCAGGTGCTAGAGGATACTTTTCATCAGCCCAGTGGGACAAGAAATATTCTCCTCCAATTTTCACCATAAATTACTGTAAAGAATTTCACTGGCAAAACTAAGGGAAAAGCGAAAGTCCAAGTATTAAACTTCATTTGTCGTCCTTATGTGCATGCACCTTATATGCTTTGTGTAGCATAAAAAGACCAAGGTAGGAAAGTGTGTGAGGGCAGTGGAAAGATGGGTGCTCGAGGGAAAAAGGCATCCATAGACCAAAGCTGAATAATGAGAGGTTCAATTGTGCTGTTCAAAGGTAGCATCAGTTGAGATATAGCATTTACACATCAGAGCACATTTTTGCCAGGGTTCCACCTCACCAAAAATTATGAGATCGTCATCTACAAAGCGAGAGTAAGTGAATGTGAATGCCCATCTTCCATTACAGCCATTTCTACACACAGGATCACTCACATTTCCAGCAGTGCTGTTGCACTGATTAATGCATCAGCACCCACTAATGAATACATCTGGAGGAAATGCTGCCATCAGAGAGGACCAGCAATCACCAAAGACCCATACCACCCACACACACTCTGTTCTCGCTGTTGCCATCAGGAAAGAGATTATAGATGCCACAAGACTCACACCATCAGACTCCTCAATGACAAACTCAATCAGAGACTCATTTAAGGACTCTTACTTGTGCACTTTACTGATTTTCTTTTTGTTCTCTCCGTATTGCACAGTCAGTTTGTTTATATTTGTTATCTGTTTACGATACTGCTTGTTTACATGTTTTACACTGTGCACAGTTTATTCTTTTGCACAACTATTTAATGGTAATTCTGCAGCACCCGCAGGAAAAAGCGATCTCAGGGTTGTATGTGATGTATGTACTCTGACAATAAATCTGAAATCTGAATGCCCTTTAAAGGCTGCAGCCTTGACATCAGTTAGTTCACTAATGGGTTGGCAGGTATGTGTATTGAGCAGCTAGTGATTGGAGCTTATGCATTAAAAAGAGAAAGTCAACAATGCACATTCAAAACACTTAGACATTGTCAACAAAAACACTATTTCATACTTTTTTTCCAGCCATAGGACACAAATAGACACGTTTAGTGCTTTTTTTTTTAAAAGGATCAAATCCTATTGCTTATTTTTTCTCTTGTCATTTTCCAATTCCACAAGGTTCCTGACAAAAAAGTACCAAATACTCATTTAAATTAATAAATCAAATATATAAATCACCCGCAGTTATTGAACTCCTCTCGTCTCAATGATTTCAAATGGCTGCAGTCTGATTTTTGATAAATTAAGTGAATGAATCACTGAAACAATGTGTTCTTTGTAAGACGGATGCAGGGAGATTATTTGGGCTACCTATATATAACATGTGACTTCCCAACTGTGAATGGCAAATTTGGAGGACAGAGCAGAGTAAGAGCCTTTAGGAGTGTGTTGGAGCTGGAAGGTGCATGAATACAAATAGCTGGAACACAACATGCCCACTGAGACTTTTGAACTAATATCTCCCACCTTGGAGAACAAAGACTATAGGTGCACAGAAACATGGGCAGTTCCAATTTCTCTTCAATATTACAGCATACCCTAACTTAGGTAACTACTGCTTTTGATTAATTGTTGGCTTAATTTTCAACAATGCAATGAGTAGGTAGAAAAAAAAACTAGTGTGTTGC